>NC_133971.1:1680000-1932500 GCF_031877795.1 Strix aluco | reverse complement strand
CAAATATATCATTCCACCATACTTCCTGACAGGTCATATTTCATTTCCATTCCATCCTGCAGTATGAATGTACTAATTTGCTAGTGTAAATTATATTAAAGAATGTTGCCTGTGAAAAACAAAAGATTCTAAATGGCAATTTGCATGAAACGTGAGCTACAATGCATTTTGGGATGGATGGCACAGACCGAAGCCTTTCCTTTTAAACCCTGAACCCTGCCCTCACTCGTTTACAAAATTTATGTCGACAAAGTTTGTGGTTTGGTTTTTTTTTTTTTTTTTAATCAGAGGATTCCACGATTTAAATATGACTAAGCTCTTTCTAAAAATTCCTGTTTTAATACATGCATGCATACACCACGGGAAAATTACTGCAGAGCTGCCAATCTAAACAACATATTCAATTAGCTAGATTTTATTTTTACATGATATTTTAACACAGAGCCCTATGTATGGTTGAAACACACCTTTTAACTACAGATCTTGTGCCAGCGTGCTTCTCTCTGTTTAAATGTCATTAATGTCTATGAGTACAATTACAAACACAATTTACTAATTTATCTCTATAATTACATTTATAATTAGAACACAATGGATGTGGAAGTATTTACATAAAGAACAGAGTTAGGAACAGTGAAAGTGAAAATGTAAACAGTTTGGGGGTTCGTTTTAGTTTCATATTAATTAAACTTATGCCGTATCCTGATGCCATTTCTTTGTTTTTCCCTTTAAAAAAACACAGAAAAGTGCCCAAACATTTCTGGTCTTCCACTAATGCATTAAAATGTGTCTCAGCTCCTCTGTACACAGTGAAATGCTTGCTGAATGCAAAGTGAGGGAGGGCGAATTTCTCCAGGTTCTGTATGTCTGATCTCTCAAAACCTTCAAAATCTATCCTTGATCTCAGCAAACACAGCAGAGCACAATGTTATTTATGCATTCATTTATCTTTTCATCAAGGGCGGCTTATGTGGTCTTTACTGACTTTGGTTTCTCATCATCATCGCAGATCAGCATCTGCATTGTGTGCACTTGTAACAGGGATAATGGATCTCACTTACAATACCTACAAACTCAGCTGAGAGCCGTGCAAAGCAAATGGCCATAAATGCACCCATCCTGGCCCAAGTCCTGATGAATAAAAATGAAGATCTTGTCAAATAATAAAGTGACAGGTTAATTTACAGCACGGAATAGTGTGAACGGGGAGAGCGCTGCGTTTCCAATCTGTATGAACGGTGCCACCTATCTGCAGATTAGCAGAAAGCCTCAGATAGACTAATTCAGAAATCGGGATAAACACATGTGATGTTGCTTAGTTTTGTAAATATCAGAGGAATGGAATTGATGATAAAGGAAAATGTGAGATTAGACACACACAGTTGCTTTCGAACCTAAAAAAACAAGATTTCCAACAAAGGACTGCTGTATCAAACAGTAATAAAGAGCCTCAAGCAGTTGTCTGTGCTCATGCCAGTTTTCATGCTTTAATTCTGCTGCCCTGTGGTTCTTAGCTTTGACATTGAGATCTGCACGGCCACCAGAGATAATTATTTCAACCTTCAGGCCATCAGGCGCTCATTTTTGATCATGGATATGTAAGAGATTTTTTTTTTTTTTTTTTTTTTTTTTTTTTTGCTTCCCAGGCTTGCCAAGTGGATATCAATAGAAGGGTAAAATAAGCAAAAATGGTAAGCATTTTAAGAGAAATTAAGACGCTGGGCTGTATGCTAGCTTTTCTACCAGTTTTTCAGGCCTTACTATTGTTTAACATTATTCAGAACACACTGAAAATACTGACAGAAATATTTAAACTGATTTGAATTTTCCATTGCAGCATTGTTACAAATAGAAATTAAAAAATTAGCTTTGACTTTATAATACTGCTGTCAGTAGCGCTGTTCCAATACCCTCTAATCCCCTAACACAATTTGCACACCCTGAATCCACATTTGATACACTTTTTACAGTGACTCATAGGAATTACAGTAATTTTTCTCATCCACACCTAACACACGTATGTTAAAACACATGATTTGTCTTGTAACTACTCTATGGTAAAGTCATTTTTGAAGAATACTGATTTCAAGAGTTGCATTATTAAAACTGAATCAACATTGCAACCCATAGAAATTATTAATTATAAATCAAATCTGTCAGATTGGATATTGGGAAATGGTATATATCAGATTTTAAACATATCCCCAAAGTACAAAGCTGGCATGTTATTTAAGTAAGACACAAAACCGATGATATTTGCCACTATCTTTGCCTAACATTTTAATATATGACATTTATTTCACATCAACGTATTTTCCAGGTACAGATTAAAAGATCTGTGTACTTCTAAAATAACAGTACATCATCTCATTTTACATACACTGCTTAATTACACCGTTTATCATTTGAGTCACTTAGGCGCTGCTACACCCATTTTACAGATGTACAAAGCAAAAATTGTGCACTTAAGTGATCAACCATAACAAAACAGTAGATGGATCTAAAACATTTTGTGTTACACTGCATTATTACTCTCATATGCAATACTTAAAGAAAAAAAACCCCAAGCAATAGTAGGTTAAACCTATCAAACATTTTTCTGAAACAGAGATTTACAGCTAGGGGTATCTTTCCTGAATTTTATAGTGCTTCAAAATAAATCTGAAACTAAAAACTGAAATGCATGCATATTCTAAACGACAATATTTTGCAGTGTGGGAAACTGATAAACTGAAGTGGTTGTGCAACAAAAAGCCACTGGAGATGTTCCTGCCAAAAAGTCAGTGGGTATTTTTGCCCTAAGTATATTGGACTTGCTCTCGCAATTACATCTGCACAGACAGGCCACAGGTGCAAGGGACACTGAACAGAATGTTGTGCACTTTTGAAGATGCGATTTTGCATGAAAATACTGGATTGTGGGAGCTTTTTCTTTCTTTCTTTTTTCTTTTTTTTTTTTTTTTTTAGAAACCAAAGGAAATATAACAACCGCACATATCCACAGTAACAGCAAAGAGAAATATGAAACAGCTTCCTTGGACATAGTCCAAAGGTGCAAATGAAATGTATTGTCTGTGCTAATTGTATGTATATTAACAGAAAGATTTGGAAAGACAAAATGCATTTAGAACATTTGTCCTTAACACTTTTTAAATTCAAATTTTTAAAGTAAAATTTCTCATATTATTTCAATAAATATAGTTAAGAAAATGAGCTAGCTTTCAGAGATATCATGTTTAATGGTTTCTGCAATAGCTCTAGTGTGCATTCATTTTCCTTTATTAAACAGCAGGAGTCAGAGCTAATGCCAACCCCAGGCAAAGTTAACTTTCACACCTTAAGTTTTGTAAAACACTAATTTAATAAAAATATGAACTCCCCATATCCGAGCACAGCCACTTCTCAACTCCAAGAGCCCATTATGCCTTCTGCTCTCCTTGGATTTCATACTGCTTTAGAGGTACTTCAGAAAACTGAATTCAGAGATTTCGAAATGTCACTGGCTTTCCCGAGAAAGGGAATGTGCTTTGAGAAACTGGTATTTTTAAGAGTCTGGAGTAAGAGTGAGCATCAAAGCAGTTCACTCCGGGTTGGGAATGGGCATTTATGTGCATTACCTACAAAACTCACAAAGAACTGGCAGGGATGTCTAGTAATGGAACGAGAAGGGAGAAAGGTCGAGATCCCCAAATGCCTTCACTGCAATAGGAAAACATCGAGCCACAGCTAGTGCTATATAATAAAGTAATAAACTAAAAATTATTTCACGCCACTTTGTGTCCTTTCTACCACCAGCAGCACCGAAAGGCAGGCCTTTAGGTTAGCGACTGTGACCACCACCGGGTAGCTGGATACCGCAGCTTTCCAGAGGATGGGGAGAATAATTTTGGGTATAGACGCAACCCTGCCTGTCCCAACAGCTTCCCCAGATCTGCTTCTCTCCGCCGCTCTCCTCTGCATCGCAGCCTGCGCAGCCCCACGTTTTCTGCTAGCCCAATATGGCATACCCAGCAGTTGCTGCTTTTCGCTCCTTTCCAAGTGGGCACTATCCCGAGAAGCATGGATAGCGCTGAAGACAGTTTCCACGTCCTCAGCGTTGGCTCCCAGGGATGATGAGCAGTCAGTGTGGAAAATTCTTCACAGACCTTTGCAAGCAGAGCGTTTCAGTAGAGCTGCGAGTATGATGGGAACAGAGAAACTTTTGAATGTTCTGCCCACCACAAGACAGCTGGCACACAATTATCATTCCTCCTATTCTACAGATGGAAAAAATGAAGCTCAGAGAATTGCCTAAACTCTTACAAGAATTGTGTGACAGAGGTCTGAACACAATCCAGATCTCCCAACCCTACTCTTTAAGTGACTATTTGGAGAATATGAACAACAAGACAAGTAGGGAGGTCTAATTGCATTTCGCTGTCAATAACTCCGAGAGCCACCCGCCAATAGGCAGACCAGATAAAATGTTTATGGTACAAAAAGGATCCAATGGTACTGCGAAAGAATAAGGCTTCTATAAATCTATTCTACTATTTTTTTTTTTAGTCCCTGTGGAAATTCTGAAGCTCGGTTTGGAAAGAAAAGGAAGGGGTAACTCTGATCATACCGTGCCACTTGGGAAGGACAGGTAGAAAACTCACAAGAGTTAATGCAGTCACATTTGACTTAAAACTTTTTGATATTGAGATATTCAGGCAAGCAGCATAGGAATAATGAGATAAGAGAACGCAAGGGTGTGAGTGCTATGGAAATATACATGTTAGTATGCAGTATGAAAGAGCACCCTCTGTTGTTTTTGGTTAACAGAAGCAAGTCTCCCGATACCTCAAAATAATATTTCAGTTCCAGAAAAGATTGAGATAAATCATCACTACCGACACACAGATATCTGCAAACACTTCCCAGGGAGTTTGGGCACTGCGGTTTGTTTGGGAAGGAGGGATATGCATGCTCAGAGTTACTGGATTATGGAAGGAAGTATATGCTGTGCCCTAGCAAACTCTAGTTGCCTGGACTAGAACCTGTTTTATAACAAAAAGATTAATTAGTGTTTGAAAAATTAGCAGAAAAATATAAAATCTTATGAAGGTCCAAAGCTGATATACTGGGTGGTTTTTATTTATAATTTTTATAAGGCATTAAGAGTTTTACTTAAGGATACACATCATGATTAAGCACAGGGGTCGCCAATACTAATTAAATCAAAGTACAAAATGTCTGATGACAGATTAGACATCCCAATCAGTTCAAAAGATGTGAGGTGTGGCTGCGTTCTAATGGAAGATGTTAAATATATCAATGACAACAGCAGAACTCTTAAGAACATGCAGTTTCTGCAACTGTGAACGTGTTTCCCTTATTTAGAGCTAAAAATCTCCTATAAATTGCAAGTTTTCATTAATTTCTTTCCTGCAACCAGAAATTACAGATTATCTTAAGGACCCAGAAATTATAGAGATGGAAAATGATCCACGTGATTCAATTCCAATGATATAGCAATGATGATGCAACAGAATGAAAATAAACTGTGATGTTATAGTCAATAAAGTTGAATGCATCAGGTGCCTTCAGCAGGTTCTGCTCAAAGTAAAGAGTTTGAGTAGGAAGAGATTTTAAAAATGTACGTTGCCCTGAGGGTCCAAACCTTAGTGCCTTGCAAAATTACACCATTAGTTAAGAGACCAAATTGAGAACCTTCGAAATAGCTAATAAAGTTTAGCTACATTCTAAGAAATATATTGCAAAAGTGTAAATAATGGTATGTAACACAATATACATTTTGTTTGAGAATAGTCCTCATTGAAGAAACGTGCTATTGAGAGTTTCCGGGAAAATTAAGTCTCAATTTGATTGAGTATTGACCCAGTGAAAAATCCTCCATGATATATTTTACACAGTTTCTATGAAAAATTGTGAAATTTTGTAAATACGGAAAACCACATTGCATATGTATTCAGAACTATGCAGCTTAACAGTCAACACTTTCATGATTAAGCTTTGCTTTACATAATGTACGGGGAATGAGAGAAAAGTAAAATTTCAAAGAAAAAGGGTTCCTTCCTGCAGATTTCAAAGATGCTGAAGCAAAGAGTTCCTCTAACACATCTCCTGTCTGTTGAACAAGATTTTTTCACTGGAGGTAGTATGAATATGTCAATTACAGGATCATTTAACAGTCCTACCTTGAAAGAAGCTGCTTGCCACAAGACCTGACAACGTACAATCTTTTTTCTGCTTGCACAGATTTCTGAATATTGAGGACCAATCTTGAAAGGGACACCCAAGAGTTACTATAATACTACTACTACTACTAATGGGTTTTCCTTTTACTAGTTTACTTTTTCCAGCCAAACATTTCTAGAAAATTCTGTCCCAAAATAGCATTAAAGATATATTTTGCACAGTAAATACTAAAAAACAAAAATAAAAATCAGGAAACGGCAATATCTAAACTGTGGTAGCAACCTTAACATGGTCCTCGTGGGGCAATATATTGTAACGATCAATTACAACAGCGCACATTGCAAGTTTCCTGCAGAAGTTCCCAAACAAGAGTGGGAAAGACATGTTTTCTCTACTACTGTTCATAAAACAAATTGTAAATGATTGATTCTACACTTGCCAGAAAAGGGTCCATCAAAGTACTAAAACTATTGATTAGTGCTTGAACAGGTACTCACATTTCTACCTTGTTACCCATCACGTTATAACTAACATCCAATGTTATTAGATCTGCAAGAGACAGGAGAAAAACATTTACCCCCGTTTTTCTGATAGTTTTTTTATGTGTTTCTGACACCATTCTGTGCTATGTATAACCAGTTTCTCTGACTCCCTTCGTAAATATTCCGGTTTCAGTGTCACAGGTATGTAGGCAAATGTGTAACTTTATACACAAAACTGTATGCAGAGAAATCACGCAGCATTCAAGTGTTTGCATGATCCGATTCCCCCTATAGCTTCCCTGAGATTTTGAAGAGATGGGAAAAAAAACATATTCTTCAGAAAGCATGACTGCAGAGCACAGTGTGCTGTGTTTTCTGTAAGTATCTAAATGTTTTTTTGTAAATTGACTACAGTCCAAGCTGGTAGTCTCCCTTTAAATAAAACAAGAGCGAAAATTACATTAGCCACTTAGGTTTGCAGCTTCATTAACTTCACAGCTACCTTAGTTACCTGTCCCCTTCCCCAAATTACACCCGAGAAACCCAGGACTGCACATCCATGCAGTTAAATAAGCTTCAGAATCAGCTATTGCATCTTCCAAAATGCCCTAAAGGAATATTGTTCTAGCTGGAAAAAATGCCTGCATACTGCATGTTCTCAATCCCTCTGCTGAAATCATCCCATTTTTTTTTTACCATCAGCAACATAAATTACAAAGTTATGAGACATGAATTCCTTTTAATTATTTGTCCATTTTTTTTTTTTTTGTCTGGCGTTTCACAAGCTTGTTCCTCTCTTAACCCTCCTGCAGCATCGTTAAAACACCCTATTTTGCCTAGGCAGACCTGCAAGAAGTGACTCTGTATATAAAGGCTTCAGGTGCTATGTTACTATACTGCTAGTTTAGGTACTGGCTCGAAAATAGGTATAGACATGACATACTTCTTTTCTGCCTACAGCAAACAATTATTGCAGCTGTGGCACAGCCTCAGAGGCTGCAGGGACACTAAACTGAGCCAGGACACCAGCTCGAGCTCTGGCATACTGCTGCATCCCCCGCCTCACTCCCAGCCCATGCTCTCCAAACAGGGCACAGGCGTTCCGAGCAGGGTCTCGGGCCATTCCCAGCATGGAGAAGGCAGCTCCCCTTTTGTTTTGGAGAAGAGCAGAGAGAGCAAGAAGTTTACCTGCGTGCCTGAGAGTCAGAGCATGTCATTTGCCCTCAGGGTCAGGGAATGGGCTCTGGCTGTGTTTAGAGTATAGAGAATGTGGAAGTACACCAGGCTCAGAGCGGGGTGGAGAGCCAGACACGCACAGGGAGAGCGCTTCGTAAAACAGAGACCGGTCCTGCCCCGTCCACGCAGTCGTACGAAGGAAGGCTCGGACCTGTGCTAGGGTGCTATACCCAAGCGTGAGATACCTCAGGTGAGGTTTCCACCCCTGCAGCCAGGTACGAGTCCTCGCACGCACGCACAGGAACGCAGAGGCTAGCCTGATGCACATCACACCAGTGTTCGACAGACGACACAGGCTTGCCCTGAAATTTTACTTTTGAGACGGTGGTCAGAAAAACAGAGGCTAACCTGCAGTTGACTGAAGAGCTGGCTGCCCTTGGCCTCAGTTTTTTCTCAAGTGTACAGATGACCGGAACGTCCTGTTCCTCCCCACGTAAAAGGACACAGGTTTAATTCGGTGTATTGTTAAAATTTGGCTTGGAGTTTTGTAACAGTAAGTGCAAGCTCATGGCAACGTGGACACGAGCGTAGCAAGCGAAACGTATCAGGCCATGTGGAAAAGATGGGTAGTTCTCCCCAGGAAATGGTAACAGACAAAAAAGAGTGCAGAAATATTTAAATACTCAGTGCTCCCGCTCTGAGAGCTGCCAATATTTGCTACTTAAAATTTAAACACTTTCCTTACATCCCTTCAGGAAAGCTTCTGCATTTTCTGCTGTGTGAAACATTCATGCATCTATGTCATCAATTAAGACTTTCAATACTTTCAATAATGCATTTATTATGTGGCTCTATGCTACTGGCTTGCAATAAAGAAGAAAATTGAAAAGGAAAAATGAGATAGGGGAGAAGATATGTTGTTCTTAGGTGTATGTAGAAGTTTAATACAATATTCATCTACACTGCAATTTTAACCGCATCAAGAAATATAAATTTTGTTAAGAAATAACTAACACACTAGTATCTACACTTGAAATGTATCATTTTTTTGTGCGCTTCTTAAAGACATTGCAATTGAAGTTCTTCTGAATATGAACTTTAGCTTAATACGAACAGTACCTTTACTGGATTTGCCATACATTTGTTTTAATAATTCCCTGCTTGGCAACTGTATAGCATATTTCATACCACTAAGAATGGGAGAGAATCTCTATTTTCTCAGTTTTATATCACCAACTTCTTTTACTGGTAAATCTAACTTGTTTTTTAAGAGAATGTTCTTCCACAGCCTGCTCTGATGTTTACCGATATCTGTATTTACTTTAGCACAGCTATGCCCACTTCTTGCCAGGTTCAATTCAACAAAATCAACAAATCTAACGAACTGTGGACAATGGTGACCCACCGCAGAACTAGTCATGTGAAGAGGGTTCTCACAGGTTTACATGAGTAACTAGTGCAGCCCAGTGGTAGGGGCTTGTAGAGCAAAACTGTTGCTGCTGAGCATCTGGCACCCACCCCACTACACAAATTTGAGTGAAATGCACCTTCTGGCTTGGTTTCGTATGCAAGAAATCCAGTTTGCCTCCTCTCAGAATGCTCTGGGATGACAATGAAAGCATGGCAAGGACAACTGGGAGATACGCTACAGAAGCCCACTGCTAAACCAAGCTAAAACACCAATTAGATGCACTGATCAGCTCTGCTTCTCTAGATATAACTGAGGTGCCAAAGAGCTAATGTCCTAAACAGATTTTCACAACCTGATGAGAACCATCGGAAGAAAGAAAATGATGAAGATGATTGCTTGATCTTGCTATCAGGGTCATGGATGCTGTTTGCCCTTGGATACCCAAAGCTCTGCAAAGAAGAAGAAAGGAGACAAATAGGGAAGCAAAAATCACCCCAAGCTGGATGATGTGGAAAAGCAGGAAAGGAAAACGGGAGGACATAAAGTAAACATGAAGGACAAAGACAAGGAATAGCAGACAGCGAACACCTGGGGAATTAAAAAAGGAGAGAAATAAACAAGAGAAACCCTGCAGAACAGTGTTCTTGAAAATCTGTGAATAATAATAATAAAAAAATATTTCTGACCTTTGTGTATCAATTCATAACTGATTTTTGTTGTTGTTTTTAAAGAAACACCCAGCTCAGGACAGTCTGTATTTGATTCTCTTTAGAACTATGAAGAAAACAATTCCAAATGTAAATGGATTTGTGAACACACTACACCTCTCAGAAACAGAACCAATGTGCCAAAATCAGCATTCACAAACACAGAACACCCCCCAACCAACAGTGACTTTGATAAAATATTACCTTTACCTGTGTGCCACAGGTCAAAGCCTCTGAAAACCAAGGTAATATTTTACTACACAATAAAAGAATAGTGTGACTAAGTGTACTGAAACTTGCAAATAGTAGCTGTGATATATACTTTGGCACCAGCACAGTCAGCAGGTCAACAATAAAAGCAATAGTAATTATTTACGCACAATGGCATTGCAGTAGAATGCCGACAGGTCATTGCACGTCTGTTTTTAACCTCACGGAAGACAATGGTCAGCTAAATGTGGCACCTCAAGGCTTTCATTTAAAAAAATGAACTAAACTTATACTTTTTACAGAAATCCTACCCTGCTGCCATGCAATCAACAGACGATAAACCCAAATAATTTACTCTTTTCTGTTGCTCCATGAAATTGCAATCATGTTGTCAATGTTTCAGCACTTAAGACAATCATTCCAACTTACAGAACTGACAAATAAAGTTGAAGCTAAATTTTAAGTAAAAAAATGAAATAACTCCTGTCTGAATTAATTTAACAAACCAACATATATTACAAAATTAAAGTATGCAGAGAAAGGTTTTTGCTAATGGTACTTAAACTTCTCCATACCTTATTTAAAAAGATTTGCATTTTTCCTTTACACTATTCTGAATTGAGTTAGGCAGCAGAGATATATAATAATAATTAAATAGTCATGAAAATGTGGGTTATCTCATGCTTTGAATTTCTGATTAATCGTACATAAAAATATCAAAGAACACTTTACACACAAGAAAACTTGCAGTCTGGGAATAAAGACACCAAGGATGAGTGACGTGAAAAGATGCCAGGAAACTAACGAAGGTGTACTTCATTTTGGTGAACTTTAACTGCTGGCAGGATTACCCCTTGTGAAGGATGGACTCGACTCGCTTGGGAACTGGTGTTCTGGGATGGAGACTGAGCTTTGAGGAAATGAGGCTGGGAAGAACTCTTTTTAGAAAAGCTCCACTCCTGACTCAGTTCAGGTACCTCAGTGCCACCGAGGTACCGTACTACTCACAAATCTGTGGCGAACTATTTTCAGCATGACCCTGCAGCTTCAAGCTGGGGGAGAAGTACATGGGATACTAGAATCACGCGGTAGATTTATGAAAAATAACACAGAAATAAATCAGTGCCACAAATGCAGGAAAAGTACCTCATTTGAATTTCAGTATAGACAAATCTTACAACACCATACTGTTAAATTTGTCGACAAAGTCATATTTTAACATCATTACAAACTGAAAAAGGATAATGACTGCATTAAAAGAATCAAAGATGGAAAATGCTGAACTTGCCATAGATGTAAATACCGAAGAGAACAGACGAGTCGTACAAAAGAACCTACAGGACTTTCAGATTCAGATCTCTGTACAGAAAAATATATAAAAAAAAGAGATTTAGATCATAAAAATGACACTGAATAAACCAGGGAAATAGTTCAAAGCCCATACATGTAATGAGAGAAACAAATTTAAAAGGCAATGAGTGACCTTGAGATTATATCAGTTGCTAAATTTATATAAAGTTTGCAGAATAATAGAGTAGGTTTACAAGGGTAGAAGTGAGAAAAAAAATAATCTTGGGAAATCACTGGTTATAGACCTATTCTATATTCAGTTCTGCAATTTTCTCTATCACTTGCAATATCAAGATACTGGAATAAAGGATGATTAAAAGAAAAAACACACACACAAAAAATTAAATGCTGAATCACCTGTAAATTGTTAGCTTAGCTGAGAGGTAGCCATGCAGGAATGCTTGAAATGTCCAAGTGCATGGTAAGAAAGAGAAATATTGGAATGATTGGGAAACATATCTAGGAATAGTCAGATTAAATAAAAAAAAAAGGAAAAATGCATGCTGCATATCAGGAAAATCTTCCTGACAGTGAAATTGTGGAATAATTTCTCAACAAACTAGAAGAAACACTCAGTGGCATAATGAAGGGAACAATGCTGAACTAGCAGGGGGGCAGACCAAAAGATCTAAAAAGTATTTTCTCCATCTAATTCTAACGGACTATTAAAGGAGAGAATCAATAGTCAGGGAGGTAAGTTATTTTGATAAGCTCCATGGTTTTCGTTCTTTCAGAGGAAAGACCATGGTTGAAGTTGGGAGAAGAAAAAAAGAGGAAACACCAAGCTGTGTGCTTTCTTACAGTTACTGTTTCCCATTGTGGATGTTACCATTATCTTTACATATGAAGAGAGATTGAAATAATCTAGAGAGGTCCCCCACACTACAACACTGAGATAAAGAAGAACTTGAAAGAAACACCACATGGTTTGGCATCAAATTAAATGGGGAAGAACAGAGTCACGTTTCCTGGGGGAAAGAGACTGAATATTATGAGGTTAGTCACACTATTAGTGGGGCCAATAATGCCACTTAGAAGAAAAATAAGTGTGATATATAACTAAATTTTTCACATCATTTCAGTCTGGCAGAGAGACATACTGCTGTACTGAAGTTAAAGTGCAACAGCACAATTCTATCAGGTAAAAGCAGCAAATAAGGAATCCAGCCATTTGGGCAGCTTTTTTCAACAATTCAGCAAAACAGCTGAACGATAGGTGAAATTATAGCCGAAAATGTGACTCTTATAATTAAAAAATACAAGCAAAATCAGTATTTGATACTCATTTTAAAGTATAATGCAATGTCAGAATATACTTGTATTTGAATATTGTATTCACATATTCCACACGATTTTACCCACAGTCAGAGCACTAACAATTTAGACTGAATGGCTCAGAAAACAGCAGGTTTTCTTTATTATAGATGCTCTTAGTGCAGTTAATATAATCAGCTGCTTCAGGAACAGTGTTAAGATGCATGAGCTACTGGTAAGTAGTTTAGAAATAGACTGTTTAAAAATATTGCCTACCGAAAGATACACGAAAACAAGCATGGTCAAATGGCTTATGCACAGAACTATAAAACCCAAGCTCTTAAATTGTAAACCAGCTGTGCTACTGAATTAGCATCTGTATTTCAGTCAAGTCACAAGCCTGTTGTGTCTCAATATCTGCGGCTGTGAAAGGAGAATAAATGATATTTATCTTCTTACTTTATGAAGCTTTGGCTGGAAACCCTTTGGGGCAGGTAATGGGTCTCTCAACCTACTCTTCTAAAGACTGAGCAAGTGACAGCACAAAAATATTATTACTATTTAGGATGCTGCAAGAGGAAAAATATTTGGAAAATACATTAAATTAAGTTCTAGATAGATGTCTAGCATCTAACTTACATATCAAGCATCTAGAACTAGTACATCGTATTGTACTCAGTACCAATCTTCTCTATTGGTTTTGTTCCGTGTTACCAGTCCAGAAATTAATGAAGGAATATATTCACTTCCTGAACTCTTCTAAATGCCTTGTAATGGTTAAGTAAGTGCTTTGCAGACTTTAATAAAGAGCAGTAATTTCAGGGCACTGCTTATTAAATGAGCTGACAGGCTCAGGGAAGTAATTTCTCAAAAAACAGCAATGAGATGAGTTTGGTGGACAGGAAAGGCAGTACAGTTTTCAATGAATCTGCAGAAGGGGGGGGGAACAAAAAAAAAAAAAAAAAGAAAGGACAATTTCCTATGTGAACTGTGAAGCTGTTTCACCAAGTCCTCCCAAAGCACCTCAGTCAGGATGAATTTTGCTGTATGTTTGCACTTACTGCAGGTCCAGTACCCTCCGAATAGTGACATGTGTCACTGCTATACAGGCACTTTAGGCCTCCTTGTCCTTGTCCTTCCCTGCAGGAAGGGAAAGATCCCTCTCCGAGCGCCTTCTTCACAGTTCACAGCAGTTTTGGGAAGGCATGGGAGAAGGGCTGGTTTGGGGACTACAGTCCTTATAACGTCCTGAAGAATCACAGTTGCAGCATACGACCTTTCTACTTTGTGCACAGATTAGTACAAATTCCACCGTAATGGGCAAGCGCCTCTGGGCAACACCTGTACTATTCAGACAATTACTTGCTAGCCTGAACTTGGCATGAAAACCAGCCCTCCTATCACAGGCACAACATTTTACAAAAGTCTGCAGCTTGCTTTTCTTCATGCTTCACAGACTTCACATTCTGGCATGTTTCTGAAGCAAGCCAAAGACAATGCATATTGGAGTATGCCTTGATGTTTGGATGGAAAGGTTCACCTTCTAACTGATAACAGATGGAGACACAATGCATAACCCACTGCATGATTCATTTAAAGACTCTCTCTCACTAGGCAACTTAGCATTTCAATAATCAAACTACACTCTCAGAGAGCCAGGGAGGGTATAAACCTTGGCTCCTTCCTAGATAACAGTGCCAGACTCAGCAAACAAGGTCAGCAATGAAAGTGGCTTTGGAAAGAAAACCAGTAAGGTAATTAACTGATCCAGATAAAACTCTGCGCTCATCTTACAGATGAACTTAGGCTGCCAAGTGTCAAGAAAGGAAAATGCTTTCATATGTTTTCTGTGTTTAGCTACCATTCCCAAAAAACCTCCAGGAACTCACAAGATCTATCACTGTTTTGACGGAATGCTTGGATGAAGAGTACAGAAGACATCAGCTATCAAGCCACACACAAAGTTTGACAAATGATGTCACATACATGCACAACACTTACCTAGCAGCTGCAGACACATATACACCACTGATATTGGGTTCAAGCCCTTGTCAATAACTGAAGGTAGCAAAGCCCGTCTTTTGGCAGGCAGGAGCTGATCAAAGTTCCTATGAGCACTCTCATCTGAAATGCTGTTAGAGATTATTTCTTTGCTCATAAGGAATTCAAGCTGAGAGGAAAAGGAATGGAGTAGATAGTCCACACACAAACAGACCAACAAATACTCCCTTTGTTACTACACACACTTCTGTTAGTATCCCCAACTTTGTGCATATTCCCAGTAATGCCTGGCAGTGCTGAAGGGTGGTAACCTCTATGAGCAGGACCCGACTGCAAGTCTTCAGATACTTCATGTGGGTTAGAAATATTCAAAAGTTAAGTCAAAATCAGAGAAACAGCTGGAAACGGTGGAGGCAAACACAGTAATCTCAATAGGTTGGAATATTTGTTGAGTTCAGGTCTAGGATACAACAAAGACTTGCGTTTTCTTCCTCTGAATTATGATGGCAACAGGTCTAAAGAGTCTAAACAAAGCAACAAGGCCACTTCTCTTGTAAAAGGCTCTCATGAGAAGTGTCCTTCAAGAGGAACGTGGAAGAGAGGTGGATTAGGGGTAAAAAAGTGGATTTACATAGTGTAACAATGGATAATGAACGTCATGCTACGTCAGATCAACAGGGCAAGATGCCTTTTCCCCATCAAATCGCTCAATGAAGCATATGTGTGGCAGCCATTGCTGAGGAAGAAGGAAGCTGGTGACTTTGGTTGTACTTTGGCTTTTCTGAAGCAGTTCACCTGGAGGGACCATAACATTCTCTACTTCAGCTGAGGGCAGTTAAGTTCTTACTTGTTGAGCAAATATCTGTAGGTACTCTTCCATTTATATCAGAAAGAAGCCTTCGAAACCCCTGGTCCTCAAAGCCTGACTATGGCATCCACTTCCCTCGGGATGTCATTATGTTGTATGCACGATGGTCCAGCAACCCCTCACCTGAAAGTGGTGAAAATGGTAACCCTTGCCATTTCCTCAACCATCTTTGCTACTGTCTTGTCTTCCCAGAATTTCTCCTTGATGCCACAAAAAAAAATCCAATAGCAGAAGTGCCACTTAGTCTTAGATTAAAAAGGAGAATTTGTCAATTTTGCATAGAAAATGCCTTACAAAAGGAAAGGAATATAGCCTTTTTTGAAAGTCTGTCCAGCTCTGTATGGTTTTTGCAGTTGAGATACTGCCGAGGGTTTTCTCCCCTTCCCTTCTCTTTTCTTCTACCCAACTTTCAACCCAATGCTGAGTTAGAAAACAGATATTGGCATTTGTGAAAAATCACAGCTTCGGTGACAGAATATAAATTCTAATACACACATATAGATATTTTGTACATATCTGTATTACACACATAGAAAAACTATGTGGCTGGATATATTCACCCAACTGTATTGTCTCTTACTTTTTTAGAAAACATAAATTCTCAGTTATGAACTTGAGCTTTACAGGCTTACATCTTCGCAAAAATAGACATGTTTCAAATTCTACTAATAAACTTTAAGGAAAATCCCTATAACTACATTATTATTGCGGTCTGAGATAAACCTTAATGTGCAGTTAAGAAGTGACATAAGATAAAAACTGTTATACTTGCTGCTTGTCTAGTCAGAAATCCCACCATCTTTATCTCTTAAAAAAGATATATTTTTCATGTAAAAAGACACATATCTCTTTAATAAAGCAAAGATGTTATTAAAAGTAAGCCCATGTCAGCAAAGCTTATCGACTATGTGATATAAACCTTAAATGCAGTAGTAACTATTTCAGAAAGAATACAAAAGCCACATCAAAATGATACAAGACTAAGACTCACAAATGTAAGGAAATTATTTCCAACTGGCCACAGAATATGGAATTATCTTTTTCTACAACTCACCGCATTTTACCTAGGTAATGTGGCTCACATGGCAAAGTACAGTTCTAAAATAATTCATTGTTCAGAGACCCTTATCAGCTGCAAAGCCAAAGCTGGAGCAGGGCCATATCAGCTGCAGAGCCAACACATAACAGAGTGAAGAGTGGAAAGGACAGATTGCAGTGTCTCCCCATTCTACTGCTGCTATTGCAAAATACCAACCTCTGAATTTCCATCCTGTTTGTTACGTGAATGCCAGTTTATTATTCAAATGGAACTATGGCATATTAGTATGGAAAAGAGCGATACAGAAAACAAATTTAAGAGATTCTGCTACAGCCTTTTTATCCTTTTAGGAAGGTTCATTTCTGTATGAAACCTTGCACAGTAAGATTTCTAATATTATACAAAGATAGGAGAGCACGAATAGTCTCAGCACCATTTGTTTAAAAAAAAAAAAAAAAAATCCCAGAAGGACACTGCATAAATCCTTAACTTTCATTTAGAGCCTGAACAAAACAAGCATGCACACCAAACAAGAAAGCGGATGGCCCCAAACCCCAATTCCCACCTCAGTGTCAATCAAAACTCAGCATCTGTAATGTATGTTTTGATTTTTTTTTAAATGAGGAAGGAATGATGCAAATGGTAACATCTAGACTTGTCATCTGTACACCAAAGCTCTCATTCAGCTGAACATATGCTGAAATTTAAGCATATTGAAACAAAGCCCAAGTCTCAGCCAAACTGAATTCAAAGTGGCTGAGATATTAAGGCCACACTTCTGCAAGACATACAAGCGTGTGATAAAACTGAAGCATGATCTTAATTCTCCATTAGTACAAAAACACATTAAAGCACCACCTTCATAATAATAGATGTTATAATGGCGGTTTTCATCATTAGATCTCGGAAGAGTTTTACAAGGAAAAATGGCAGTTCTCCCTCTGCACCAGGGACGTACTGTGGTTGGCCCCCAGACCGTGCGGGGGGCCATGGGGGGAGGCGTGAACAGAGCCCGTGTCTTCTGAGTGCTGACCAGACCAACTGCAACGGCTTTGGACACACACAGGGCTCTGCTAAACTGAGGTCTACGTCTTGAAACTGAAACTGAAGGTCAAAGGCTAAACTGAGGGTCTAAGGCTAAACTGAGGTCTAAGTCTTGAAACTGAAATTAGAAAGGTAAAGCTAACGCTGCTAAGAAATGCCGTACGGAGATGCTTTGGCCTCAGAAACTGTTTTCGAAGAGTAAACACAGGGCGTAACGTACCTTCGCGAGGCGGAGGAACAAGCGGTTCCCCCCTCCCCGAGCAAGGCCCACCCCATGCGAGGGCAAACCCGCCTCTTGGGGAACTCCACAGCGGTTCAGCAAGGTGGGATTGGGCCACGCTTAGGGAAGTGAGCAGGGATAGACCACCCCGGCAGGTGAGACTCCGCAGAGCATGGCAGCTGCCTTCGCAGGAACGTAACGTCAACCTTCAAACAACCACAGCGCGCTCTGTTTTAGGTAGATTCAAGATTTGGCTCAACTAAGTATCAAGGTTTTAATGCGCAATTTAACAATAACAACTTATTTAGAGTTGCAAGAGCATTCTCCTTTTTGTTAAACTCTACATCATTTTCTTAGCTTTGAGGATCACATACTCCTAGGCTGAAAATGCAAACTGCAGCTGGTATTCCCCAATACATGTGCCTAATATCTGATGCTCATATATTTTCAGAGACATACATAAAAATGGCTTCCTGTGCAAGAGATCCTTACTATCTGCTGCTCTTCTTTGAACTTTGTGAGATTTCACAGTGCAATCACCAGGAAGTAACGTATTTTCATTTAGATACCTTAATATGGATTTGGTGTCTAAGTGTCGATGCATCTGAAAATGCTGATCTAACCACATATGACAGAATGTAAACCTTTGCCTAAAAACCCAGACTGAGCATGTTCTTTATTTATTTTAGTCATTTAAATTATAATTCAAGTTGCACATCATAAAAAACACATATAAGCATGACTGGCAACCCCCCCCCCCCAAGTATTTATTTATAACTAGCTGGCTTTAAAAGTAGAATTCAGAAAAATAAAACTCAGTGGAAATCACTGAATTGCTCTGGATGTTCAGTGTCTCTGAGCCACGCATTTTAAGAAGAGCTCACCCCAAAAGGCAGCTACAACCCCAGTACGAAATGGGGAGCCCCTGAAAACAGTGGCAACCTCCTGACAAGAGCAGCGCTATTAATTCACATTAAAGCGATGTTTCTCCTCTCCTCTCCCGGGCTGGCTGGGATGCAGCTCTCCTTCCCGGCACCACTGCCAACCAGGACTGCCCTCTGCTGACCACCTGCCTCGCTGGGTCCCCAGTTGCAGCAGTAATTAATTAGCACAGGGGGTGGCAGACGGATTAAGACGTGCTGCAAATACCCAGTTTGGAAACAAGGTCCTGTTCAAAGAAGAAAACTTTCATCATGTGTTTTAAAGAAAAAGGAAAAATTAAGAATTTTAATCTGTTCTAATGCAGCACACCTGAATAACAGCTCTACAATCATGGAGCAATATTGCCAGTTTATCTGTAGCTGACCGTGAGATATAAACCTAATTTACTGAGGAAGTTTATATTTGAAGGAAAAAAAAAAAAAAGCAGCAACATCCCCTAACATTAAAATAGTTTAAAATTACTAAAATAATCCATAAATTAAAATATCCTATAAATGGACTCTCAAAAGATAAAAAGCATTACTTTCTTATTTTAACAAATTAGTGTTAACCTGCATTAAAAAAATTGTTCTGCTTTGTAGAAATGGTAATAGTACATTTTAGCCTCACATTTAGAAATAATGCATACAAGAATTCACAAATAAAATTTAAAATATACATTACCAATATGATATAAATCACAAAGGTAAATCCAAATAAACATTATAAAAATAAATTATTGAAGCATATTCTGAAATATATACATGCACTCTACCTTCAAGTTACTCTTTATTACTCACTCTCTGGTAACAGTACATTTCCCACAGGGATCGATTATGTAAATCCATACATATAAAAAAATGTATGAAGCACAGCTGAAACAAAAGACCAGAATTCAGACTCAACTTTAATATATCTAAGAGTAAGTTATACCAACTACCATCTTCCCTCCTAACTTCCTTCAGTCTCTAATTATGTGACAACAGCAAAACCTATGAATATAATTTGTGAAACTGTCTACACTTTAAGACTCTTAATAGAACTGTAAATTGAAAGAGCAAACAAAAATTCTCCTGCAATGAGTCATACTTTGCGGTAATATTTTAGAACGAAATATTACATGGTACAGATATAGGTTCTGGTATTCTCTTTGGAGCCAAATTCATCACAAACATCTGAATATTTAATACGCTGACAAACAGTTATGACAACATCCTTGTTCCTATCACACATACAATTTTTGAAGACGGTGGTCTTAGCATTCAACTAAGAAAGTAAAAATAACAACACAGTATCTCGCAGTCTGTGTTCTTACCAAAATTCTCTGTAGTTTTACGACTGAGGAAATACACATCAATCAAGTATTCCTAAAGTGTGTTTCCACCTTTCACGCATCTAGAACTTGATAAATATGTTAATGTTGATCTGCACCGTGAATACACACATTCACAAAGACCCATCAAAAGTTAATATATCTGCTATTTGATTATTGTCTGCGTGCTGCAGCGTGTCAATTTTCAACTCTTTAACATCATTTGGGTTCTTCTTTACAGCCTGAATATTATTTCTATGTATGGGAAGGAAGCAGTGAATCGCTGCCAGAGGTGATACAAAGAACAAAAAATGAGTTCTTTCACTCGGAAGATTTTTATCTCCTTCGTACTGTGTTCAGAGGCAAGAACTTATTCAACAAGTTGCTATCAGTGTTTCTTATGTTGGAGGTAAGGTTGCTTAAAATATTAATCTGATGAGGAGTTAAAACCATAAGCCTGTGCATGTAATGCAGGAGCCAGGCTACTCTTCTACCTCAAATAAAAAACAACCTGTGTTTATCTTGAGAGATTTGAGAGATTTTCTTATCTGGAATTTCTACGGTGTACCGTATGCGTTTTGATATATAAGCCGGTACAAAAATACTTCCCAGCATCAATCTGATCTCAGACGAAGTAACATTATACGAACCGATGTTTTTAGCTTCTCCTCAGATTAATATATTGTCGTTTTAGGGAAGACTTCTCATCATTCCAATATATATTATACACCCTGAAGTGGATTATGTAAACAAAGAAAGAGATAGCAATGCACTAGCGCACGGAATCTGCTGCAATCTTCCTTTTCATTGAAAAAGCAGTATGAAATACAAGTGAGAGATCTGACAAATTATTATCTCATTTTCTGCTGCTGAGAATTTGTTACGATCCCCGCAAAGCAACGTGCCTCAGCCTCACGATTTACCGATTTGGCTGCAGCATCGGCGTTCCCCCATCAAGACGGTTTCCATACTCCTGTTTCTGAGTTTAGTTTATTTTACACTGCTCTTCCCTGCCTTTGATCCTGCCTGGTACGCGGCTGGCTCTGAGCTACCCTGGGTGGTCTGCTGTCAGATCCCGGCGATCAGTGTCTCTCTCCACCGGTTGCCTTCTGGGGGGACTCCTATCAGCTGTGCTCTTACATGCATCTGACAACTTTATTAGCTGGCTCCGATAGCGCTTCAGAACATCTCCACAGCGCGCACACCCTTCCTCAAACAATCCCATCTTTGTAGTTGACTTAGAACAAATAATTCTATGAACACTTCAGCTTTTATACTCAATAATAAGGTTGAAATGAAGAGAAATTTCACATTATGTGCAAGCCGGGGGTTGGTTTTCATGTTTGGGCTCAAAAAATCAATCCTGGATTGATTTTTGTGTATATATCGTTATTGTCAGAGGATTAATTGATGAATTTTTCATTTGATGAGTCAGGTGGAATGGGCTCCAAGGCACACAGTGAGGAGAATTTTAATTTACTCTGCTGCTTGGTGCTAAGCAGCAAAATTATCAATTGCGATACTTACTCTGTTAGAATTTTCCTGCTCAAAAACAATGTTTAGAGTATGTTTGAGTGCAAAGCTGAATTTCTGAGTGTATGCACATCCCACATTAAAACTGGCTTAAATTAGAAGTTTCTGAATGGATTTTCATTTTGTTTTTTGAAAGCGCCCTTTAGTTTTAAATCTTCTTTGCAGATTTTCACACTTACTATCATTAAAACATATTTGGAATTCAGACTTTGGAAAAAACAAGCCTAGATTAACACATGAAATCTCAATTCAATAGAAGGTATAGCCTCACAAGTTTCACTTACACTGCACCAGAATTTTTTTTACTGTGGCTCTCAAATGAAAAAACCCCCCACACTTTAAGTTTACCTTTTTGTTTTAAATTCCACAGTAGAAGTCGATCTTTTCACTTACGAAGCATTGGAGTGGCTTGGTATAAAAACACACTGATATAAAAACTGATGAAATTCCTAAAGCTCAGAAAAAAGCCCCTCTAGCTTATCTGCTGAACGCAACAGGCCAGAACTTTTGTGTACAGGTACAAAACACACAGTGTCTATTTTTAAGCTGCTTCAAAGGTGTCACTACACATTAAAATCCCCCAATCCTGGCTGGCTCCATATAAAATACTGTTTTTGAAGCAGCAAACGGATTCACTGCTTGCTCTGATTTCCAGAGGAGTATGCAAGGCTTTATTCAATACCCTGGCACGTCTGGGGTATGGGAGGTGCAGCTGTATTCTCCCAGACCAGGAAAGGAGGCAAAAAGATGGCATGTGAAGTGCCCTTGTGCTCCAGCATGGAGCCTCTCGCAAAGTTTAGGCAGGTTTGCCTGAGCATTAGAAAGCAAATCCAGTGCAGCACAGCCTGCAATCACAGCCAAACACCAGCGAGATAAGGGTGCTTGATTCCTGTGGATGAAAGGATACGCAGAAGCAGGGATCGCCCCGTAGCTAAGACAGACAGCACACAAATACACAGATCTTTCCCAAATTCTGCCACAAATTTTCCTGGACTGTGTTCTTCCAGCACCCTTCTCTAGGATGACGCACATACTACAGAGACAGCAAACAGCACTTCTTAATTGCTACTTAATATGGGCATTTCAGCACCACTTAGGAACCCCCCACCAGAACCAATGCTGCAGGGCTGCAGAAACACACCAGAAGCCTTCTCTCCTAGAAAACCATCTGAAAAACATCTGAATTTGTGCTGTGAGATCCACAGAGAAAGTATCACTAAACGAGGCAAAATGAGAATGACCAAGGCAAACAAAGAAACGGGAGAAAGAGGCATAAAAGACAAATGAGATCGCACTTTAGAAGTACCACCAGAGTTTAAAGATCAAGCTAAGAGTTGCTCTGCCAGTCAAGTATTGGAGGGAAAGCCACTAACAGGGGATGACAAGACCACCGAAGTACTTAGCGCCTTGTCGATGCTTTTTCCACAGTATTTCACCTCTGCAACACGTTTAAATAACCACTCATCTCCCTCCAACCAAAAATGTCCTACTGGCTCATCTCAGTCCTGCTGTTACTTCTCAGACATGTTGAATATGGAACTGATTCTAGTCTGGAATCTCTTTTTCTGAGTGCTCTTTTTGATCATTTTACTATCTGGCTTCTATTCCTCCACTGAAACTGTTCTCACTCAAGTTACTCAAACAACATATTGCCATGCCAAATATCAGGCCTTGTCTGTACTTCTGCTGTGCATGACAGTTAAATGAAATGAGACACTACTCTTACAGCTCTCCTTTCACTTCCCTCGCAGCCCCCTTCATGTCCCCTTTTTGGGTTATAATCCTCTCTTCTGCAGTGTCTCACTATTCCATTAGGTCTGTCTACATCATCCTCTCCCATCACCATGGAGCCTCATTCCTTCTGATGTTATTACTACACTCAACACTGATGAAATCCACTTTGTTTTCCTTGAGCTCAGCATCACACAATACAGGTATTCATGACTAATCTGTTAAAAACTCTGTGAATCCACCAAAGGCCCATGTTACAGCACCGAAACTGAATAACGTAAGTTCTTCCCAAAATCAAAAGGAATTTCCAGAGGTAAGTTTAAACGCAAACTTTTAAAGTTATACAGTGGAAAAACTTCCTCTGTGTCCTAATTCATACTCCATTAATTTCTTGTCCAGGTGCTGGCAATAAAGACCAGCTTATGAAAAATGTCTACCTTATTTTTGGCTTCATTCATAGACTGGTTTCAGCACTGTCATGACCAGTTTATTTACATTAGTTAAATGCACTCTTAAAAAACAAATGAATACAGTAGTTTTGGTCACCAAATCCGCAGCATCAGCCTCAGACTATCATGACAGTGTGTTGACTTCTTTTTTCCATCCTCTGAAACACTTGGTCTCTTTTTGCTTTGCCTACCTACAACCCCCTATTTTTGACCATCCATCAGTCCAAAATACCATTTTTCTAGTTCTCTATCACCGTAGAAATCAACTTCAGACAATTCACTCCTCCCTTTAAGATTTCATTAACAGTTTTCTATCTTCTGACTTCTTCCACGTCCCCCTACAATACCGCCCTCATGTTGGTCACCTTGAGCCCCCCTTCACCGCACTCTGATACCCAGGTCATTTTGCCTTTTTCATATGCCTCCTGAATACAACAAAATTCTGTCATAAGTGCACCAAAGTACAAAACACACTTCAAGTAACAATATTATACAATCAAACACTGCATGTATTAAGTAATCAGATCTATGTATGCAGCCAACTCACATTCTTCTGATCCTTTACATTATTTCCCCCAAATTCACATATGGATTTGTGAACTCGGGGGAAATGTCTTTGTTTTAAGCTGGCCTGTCATGCACTGACTTAACTGTGTGTCTCAAAACACACAAAGTAGTAATAGTGCAGGTGATTTCCCCGTGAGAAACAGGTATGTATAAAGTAACTGATGTATCTAGGGGCCTTGGGGTCTTAGGAAATAAGTCCTTGAGCAAACTGGATACCCATTTTCTGGACAGAGATACACTTCATGTGGTTTTAGCTTTTTATAGTTATTTTTAGTTTTTTAAACAGATTTGGGTTGTTACTTAAGTTTTTATAATTACTTTTAGTTTTCATTAGTTATTACAATATGTCTACAATAATTACACAGTGCATATTAAGAGAGGAAGTTTACACAGAAAAAATCCAGATTCCTAAGATGGATTCCAAACATATTTAGTACATGAAAGGTTTAACTGAAGTGAGATGTGGGCTGACGGAGACTGAAAACCTCTCATCTTAACACCTACAGTCCGGAAAAGAGCTGCGCAAGACCTTTTATTGCTTTTTTTAAGATCCGGAATGACCACGCACAGGCATAATTAAGACGACTCAGTCTCCAGAATCATTCACTCCTTTGTCTCTGTAATAAAACCATCAGCAAGAGTGTTGTTATCTGGGGAAGCCCAGCACACCATTCCCTTTATAGTCAGTGAAGGGAGAGGTGGATCTCAGGAAGGTGATTCAGAGCACCTGATATTGGGTAGCTGCTCTGAAGCTCTTCTGGAG
The DNA here is from genome assembly GCF_031877795.1 of Strix aluco. NCBI lineage: Eukaryota > Metazoa > Chordata > Aves > Strigiformes > Strigidae > Strix > Strix aluco. The sequence continues at coordinate 1,907,279 of NC_133971.1, read as the reverse complement.
GAAGCCAGGCAAGATTAGTGTCCACAACAGTGGCCGTGAAGAGGCCAAAAACCAGCGCAGGCTCTGGCCACAGTGGTCCCAGCCTGCCTTCCCTGTTCCCAGCCATGCTTTCCTGTCCCCTTCTTCATGCTTGCTTTGGCATCCGTCACACAGGTACAAAGTCATCGGACACACTGCAAGCGCCTGAGAGAGAGGAAGATACTGCCAGGGAAGGGGGAGAAGAGACCTGGAGTCTCTTCATCTCTGCCTCACAAACTGCTAATTTAGCGCAAGCAGAAATGTGATCCCACGGTCTCGGGTAAACCTTCTGAGGATTGTCTGGATACCCCTCATAGCGTCCACTGGTGGTGCAGATTTCCCAGATCGTTCCTTATTGTGCGTGTTAAATATTAAGTGATGCATCTGCACAGATAACATCAGGAAAACTATGAAAAAAATCAATGGTGATTCAGTTCCTAAAACAAGCAGCTATAAAATATTCATAAAAAAAATCACTTCATAAATATTACAAGTATTTAAAAAGCAGTTTTTACCCCATGTAAGCATCTCTGGAACTTCGTCTCCCACACCAGACATTTTGTAATTATTTTTCACTATTAAATGAATACTGAGAAGCACCCAAAAGTAGGACAAATATTACTGTACTTCTTCTCACAATGGAGAACTGAAGCAATTGAAAATACGCTTTGTCAAAAATGTCACTGAACTTTTATACATAATACAAATACTAGCAGTGAAGTTGCAACCTGATAAAACCGAGATTTTAAATGAAAGTACTACCCTGCTACTTATAATTCAAAAGAGAGTGACTTCATGAAGTTAAGCTGCTTGTTATATAAAATTGAATCAGACCAGCATGGGATTTCATGCAGAATTTTCTGGAGCCTAGCTGTATAACTTTAAAATCCACTACAAAATTTTAACTATGGAACTTAACTGATACTAATGACCTGATAAAATTTCAAGAGGCTGTTTGGGGTTCAGGCTTTCAGATCTGTAATCCAGTTCTGAGGCCAGACATTTGTCCCAGGTGTCACCTCTGCTGAACAGGACAGTTACTTGGAGACAAGTTTCTGTCTTTGCACCATTTTCAGCTGAGGGATCCATTCGAGTTTTAACCCAGGCTGCTAATCTTGCTCTGTGAACACAACTCAACATTGGTTTGAACTGGTCTAAAGGCATGGAAACCTTCAAGGTGGGAGGAGAGGGGAAAAGAAAGTAGAAAAGGTGCTTCTTAAAGAGATACTATCAAGGTAAAGAAGATTGCCACCTGGGAGAAAAGTATTATTTAGCAGCCACAATTTAAATGTCAAATGCCATACACCATGTTTTAATGTATTCTCACAGAGAAGTCCCAGCTGCCCTTCTCAGACATACAGGCATCCTGTGGCTGTGAATCTTCACTGATTGTGAAGGCAAAACCTCTGACTTCTCCAATACTGATAGAGAATATGAAAATGCTGAAAGAAATGTACCATTTTACAAACTGGCAGATCACGGTTCAAGCTTCAGTGCCTTATCCTTCATTCTCTAAAAACTACACTTCGTAAGAGATGCCCAGACTCATAACTACACTCAATGCAAAGATATAAAGGAAATAAAGATATAATTCATTACAATGTCTCAACAGAACCAAGAAATGACCATCATAAACAATAACTATGAGAAGACAAGAGGTCTGACATAAATAATCCCTGATTGCAGGACTGGGAGATGTTGTAACAATGTTCTCACCTACTTTAACAGAAAAAAAAAAAAAAAAAAAAGAAGAAGAAAAAAAAGCAAGATATAAACACACACTAAATGCTGACACTTGAAAGAATAAAAACGTCTTTATTTCCTTCACAACACTGCTACTTCCGATGACATTAGGAGGGAGTCATCCTTTGTAACCCTGTTCTTAGAAAATTCCTTCCCTAAACCACCGTCCAGCACCAGGACTGCACGCACAATCCACCTCCTGAGATCAAGCCACAGATCTCTCTCTCAGACTAGGTGAGGGCAAAAACACCGAGCTGAGAGGCAACAAAAGACAGAAACCAGGTGAGGGGAAATAGTAAAGTCAACAGACAATGAAAGACTGGGAAAAAAGCATCTGAGATAAAATAAGCTTTACAGAGGTTTGAAGAACATATGATTTTAATGATAAAAATGGGAACATTTTTTCAGGGAGGAAATGTAATCTTTTCAAAGTTTGTTACCTCGAAATTCTTAAATATCACCATTCTTATTTTTCGTCAAATGATGCAATTGCTATTAAAAAAAGGGCATAATTAGGAAATGATATTACTCCCGTAAAGGCAAATGAAAAACACATTTCTCTTTCGTATTTGTTATTTGATACTTGTCTTAAACTATCCACTAGTAATTATGACATCATTGTATTATTAGTAAATAGTCTTGCAGTCACTGGATTTTTCTTAGCAAACTCAGAGCCCTTCCAAAGAAAAACGCGATTTCTAATCATTAGCATTATCCACTACCCATTAAATCTTATAATTTAATTAAGAGGAAAATCCCTTGATATTTCCAAATAATCAAACAGCTACTCTGCCATCTCACAAAATAACCTGTGCTGATTTTAACAATCATGTTTCAACCTGCAAAAAAAAGGGATTCTTTTCCAGAAGCATCAATAACTGCTCTCACTCTTCCATTGCACAATCTGTTGTGAGGCAGACATCCAAAGTCATCTCAAAACACTGCATGAGTGTTGATTTAAAGGTTAACTAGTCATCTTTTTTTTTTTTTTTCCCCTCCTCTCCCCATGTCTTCTGGTGGAGTTGCTCAATTAACTTCCAAATATCATCTGACACGCAGACTTGGAGTCAACTTAGAGCATAAAATATGCAACAGCTTCCGCGGTAACACCGGTTCTGATTCCCTGGCCTCTGAACCCAACCTCTGGCAACCGCAGGTGGGCTTCCTCGGGAAAGGACACCTCAAAAGGCACACCTGCAGGTAGTCTCAATGGTCCCAGCCAGCCTGGCCTGGTGGGATGCTCTGGAAGCCACATGGCTCCGTTAGCCCAACCAGAGGGGCCCCGGATTTGCACGCCACCAGCTCCGACCATGGGCAGAGGAGCATCCATCTGCGCCTGTCAATCCACAGACCACTTCATTCTGGTCTTCAAATTCCTTGGCAGGTCTAGATTGTCTCTCCCACACTAAACTTTATGTACCATTTGCATCTAGCCGTATACACCAGTCATGCTCTGGACCCATGCCTAAAATCCCATCTCCGGAGTGTTCCTGTTGCACGGTACATTCCCACCAAATACAGAAAGAAGATACTGGCCAGATCCAGGATTTAGTATTAAAATATTCACTGATAACAACATGTTATTTTTTTCCTCTGGGTTCCTTATTTCCTCAGTTTTTCCCTGGTTATTCACAACAGAATTTCCAAATATCACCTAGCTCATCTTATTTATTCATTTGTTGCCTATTAAATTAGCTGAGAAAAGACATAATTATTCCAGTTGGCTACAGGTACATCTTCTTGTTCGCTGGGTTTCCTTAAATACTGTAAAGACTTGGCTTTTAACTGTATTTACAGAATCATAGAATCATTTAGGTTGAAAAAGACCTTTAAGATCATTGAACCCAACCATAGACCCAACACTGCCAAGCCCACCACTAAACCATGTCCTTAAGTGTCACATCGACATGTCTTTTAAACACCCCCAGGGCTGGTGACTCCAACACACCACTGGGCAGTCTGTTCCAGAGCTTGACAACCCTTTTGGTGAAGACATTTTTCCTAATATCCCATCTAAACCTCCCCTGGCGCATCTTGAGGCCATCCCCTCTTGTCCTATCGCTTGTTCCTTGGCTCAAGAGACTCATCCCCTCTCTCTGCACCCTCCTTTCAGGGAGTTGGAGAGGGCCATGAGGTCTCCCCTCAGCCTCCTCTTCTCCAGACTAAACCCCCCCAGTTCCCTCAGCCGCTCCTCGTACGACATGTGCTCCAGACCCTGCACCAGCTTCGTTGCCCTTCTCTGGACACGCTCCAGCACCTCAATGTCTGTCTTGGAGGGAGGGGCCCAAAACTAAACCCAGTATTCGAGGTGCAGCCTCACCAGTGCCGAGAGCGGGGGCATGATCCCTGTCCTAGTCCTGGTGGCCACACTATTTCTGACACAAGCCAGGATGCTGTTGGCCTTCTTGGCCACACCACCAGCTCCTGTTCAGCTGGTCGTTGCCCAACACTCCCAGGTCCTTTCCCACCGGGCAGCTTTCCATCAGCTCTTCCCCAAGCCTGTAGTGTTGCCTGGGGCTGTTGTGACCCAAGCACTCAGACTTGTTGAACCTCATACAATTGGCCTCAGCCCATCGATCCAGATGTGAATTTACTCCTTCATTCATTGCCCTACAGAAAAGCTGGTTTCTCCCATCTCTTTCTTGTCCTTGGACCAGCAAATGAAAAATACTTTGCAGATTGCTGCCGGTGCTGCTATTATAGATTTATTTTTCCTTTCTTTGCTATTTAATACACTTTGCTTTAACAGAGGGTTTTTAATTTACTAATAAGAAGCTAGTTATCTTTCCTCCTTCCACAGGCTTCTGGATGAAAACATTTGTATACGAAGTGTGATTATAACGTCATTGTTTGTGTATGTATTACATTATATTCATATTACATCATATTCATATTCAAGATTTAGTCTGAAGCGCGAGCAGACACAATTCTGAACACACTGTGCTAATTAGTTAAAAGTTAAGCTTATGTCCTGGAATAAGCTTTTTTCTGTTTTCCTCTAACTTGCATCCATCATTTCTTTCCAAAAGTGAGAACATTGAGAACATTCCTGACCGTCAGAGCAGGAATGTATTGCCAAATCATTTTTTTTAATTTCCTACACAGTCGCTTGGAAATTATTTAGGACATCTCCTCAGTGTGAAGTTTATGCAGGTATTTTTCTCCTAAAATTTCCATAATAATTTTCAAAATTGCTAGCATGTACCTCTTTTTGTCTTTCTCATCTAGTACATCTCCAACTCAAAACATTTTTACACAAAATCAGTATTAGATTTATTATATAACTGACCATCCAGTAATAACACAGGAATAGAGGACAGAGGAACAATGGAGGAATTTCTGTACTTGGTTTGGGGCTTTCCTTCGTTTCTGTTCCATGCCTTACCCAAACTCCTACAAAATCACAGTGGCAGATCTGGGTTTTTTTATTTTCTTGAATAAGCTAAACTGAACTATTCTTTAAATTCAGTTTGGAATTTATCATGGATAGCTGCAGCAAAAGAAAACAGACTGTTTAAGCTTTAAGAATAAGGCTCCTAATCATCCAATATATTTACTAGTCTTTGTTTACATGGACTTTAAACAAAACATAACTTTTTTTATTCACAGTGAGCAGAATTTTTCTATGAAAATGGCTGCTGATTACAGCACTTCTTTAACAACATTTGGCTTGAGGTTTGGGGATTTCTGCAGATCAGCATAACTAAACTCTGGCTTTGGGCAGACACCTTCTACGATTCAGGATTTCTGTATCTAAGAGGTGATCCATTTTTGCACAGTAAATTGACTGTAAAATCAGCAATTGGTGTCCGGGAACAGAATAGAGCAGCAATTTTTGCAGTAATTTTTAAGCCATGGAAGCATACAGCACCAAGTGAGTGAAATGCAAAAGACAGCAACTGCTGATCTAGCTTGTCATCTATACAGAATACAAAAATTGAATGACAAAGTCCTGTACTAAATAGAACTTAAAGGAATACAGCACATTTTATTTCAATAATACCTTTAGTCTCACTGTAGATTTGTAAGAGTGATAGCTACAGTCCAAATTATTATAAGTTACTGGCTCTAAGAATATTCTTAGGTGTTTATAGGGACTACAAACCTATATTCCTCCTAACTGTTTTCAAAAACCATTCTATAATGACTAGAAATACTGTCAGCTCAAAAAAAAAAAGAACTTGATGGGAAGGAAATGTAAAATACACAGTCCAAGAAAAAAAAAAAGACAACCAACACCTGTGTTTTTAATTAATGATTTAGGTTAGAGCCATAACAAAATAAAAATGGAAAATAAACTCTTTCTGAATTTTGCTCAATATATAACACAACTTGGACTTTATAGTTTAAAAAGCAAAATACTCACTTGAATGCAATACAAAATGTTAACAAGGGAAAATTATGAATGTTAAAGGTGAGGTTCTCTGAACTGTAACCAGATGCAACCGGCAGCTTTGTGTAAATGGTCTTTGGTCCGTTTGACTTTCCAACATTTCTGACAAATTTTACTGAACTTTTCAGCTGTTTTGGCTCTGCTGAAAGTAGTATCAAGCAAGCCAGCTCCTCTCCATTTCACATATAGAATCCATGTATCTCTCTATAAATAATTTTGGTTACTAAGTGTAATCATAAAAAAAAAAGATAAAGTAACTGCCAGACGACTATTAAAGAACGGAATTTGATAAACAATGGTCCAGTCCTACCAAAAGAACCACTCTAAATGGTGACAGGGGAGTCAAAAATGTATATTTCTACATTTTACATGACTGATACCCAGCAAAGAGAGTTACTTATAACTGGATTGCACCCAAATCAACAGTTGTTGAGGCAGTCAAGGTGTAGCCTCTCCATGCCATTTGCTTTTTCAAAATAAGTCATAACTTTGTAAGAATCTATTATTTTCAGAGCAGTCTTTTCACTGACCAACTATATGTCTGTATGTGTATCACCATCATGTAATTCTGAAGCATCTACTGGAAAACTTACCCATGTATAGGCTTTAATTAATTTCTATTTTAAATTGTAAATTTCTGATCTGACCTGTTTTCAAACAGATGATACATTCTTGAAAGCTCTGCTAATAAAATACAAGTTCTATTTACCTGAATGGAGGAACCTGCCTTTTCTGGGACATAATAAAGACTCTCCACATTTTCCAATATTTTCCTGATACCTGATTCTCAAAATACTAGCTGGCAATCAGAAGACCAAAGTCAACAACTATTTCTCATATACCCAGGAACAACACACACAAAACCAGAAGTCATATAAAATGGATATATGCCCTTTCTTCTTTTCATAACAAGACTTTTCTGGAGATTTCAGAGGGATTAACACCTACCCTGTGAAGGCCAGCCTGCCATTCTTTTGTCAAGAAAAGCTTAGATACTACAGTGAAATAAAATTCATCTTGCACAGAACGCTGTAATAAACCTTTTTTTAATTAAATATTTTAAACTCAAGTGAAAAACAAAGGTAGTCTTTCCAATATTTGCTGAAGAGATGCCAAAGACATTTGCAGTGCAAATTGAAATTAATTTTATGGCAGTCACCTATCCTGCTAAAAAAATCTACTCATAAAATTTCTCTTGCAACACTGCTGAGCTAATAGTTGGTTCTTTCACTTGTTAACAGGATGAATATCCTAAAATATATTTATTTTGCCTAAACATAGATATACACAGAAGTGGTTGCACTGCAGAGTTGTGTTAATATTTGGCAAATAATGACATATAAATTTCCACCTTGCCAACAAGGATGAGATTTTAAAAGAAAGAACACTTAACAGTTCACAGTGAAAATGGAAAAGTACCATACTATGATTCATTTTGTACAATGAACTGCAGACATGCACTATAAGTTACAGTAACTGGAAACATTATCACCAGTATGCAAAAATCAGAAAATTCTTGGGCCAGATATGCAATTACCTACATTTATGATGAAGTATCGCTGTCATCCCCACAGTCAAGTCAGCCACACTGAGACCTCTGTGATTAAGAGAACACTAAAAGCATTGCTCCTGACACACTACTGCTTTTGAGAAGAGTTTTCAAAATTCCCTCTCGAGCTTTTTCCCAGCTCTGAGTGCTGTTCTAGCTGTGGGTTTGAAGGGGAAAGCTGCAGAAAAAGGCAGGGCCCATAGGATATCTCTAGCTATGTCTATAAATCCTACATCATAACAGTGAAAGTTTTCAGATGCAAAGGAAGATAAATGCTCAAAACAAAGTTGTAGAGGGCTAATATAAGAATTAGATCACTAAATAATAGTATGATTTTAATCCTCACCTGATAAGTAACGTTTATAATTCCTCAGACTGCATTAAAATTATTTTGGTATGACAGGAATTTGAGCAACGCATACATACTTCCTCACCCTTTTTACTGCCAGGACTTTTTCTGGTTATTTTTGCTGGTCCATTTGCACCAAGAGAAATTACCCATATCTGTTTTAATACTGATTTGATATTGCTGTTTGATTTTCTAAGTGTTGAAAACCCACACTTGTAAAAAAAAAAATAAAAAATTACCCCCACCCAGGCTTAGCTAGGTTTATACAAACAAACAAACAAACAAGAGTAGCAGTACAAAGCTTTTTGGGAACCCAAACGGGACAAAAGCTGCCTTTGTAGCTGGGCTGCAGCAGCCCTCCAAGTCTTCAAGGTGACACAGTTGCAGAGGGAAGGGGGAAGCACCGCATCAGCGGCAGGTGCAGAATGTTTAATCTAGCGTTGAAAGGCCACCATTCCCAACACATGGCAATTGGGCTAACAGGATTGACATCAGGGGACTCGCTCAGCAAGGACACCAACCTCTGAATGGTGGGGGCTTCTCCCAGCAGCTGCCGGAACGTCAATCAGCAGAAGGGGAATGTTACAGGGGTCACAGTTTGGGGCTGGTTCTCTATGCCTGACATTTCTATCCGTTAGTCAGGAAGACAATGAGAGAGCCACAAAGCCCAAGCATTACCATAGTCCCATTCAGCGGCACAACAAAATTGAGGGGAGTGGGAAAGGCCTCCAAACACAAAATGATCAACAGGAGAACAACTCAACCTACCCTCCTCAAGGGAAAGATCAGGAGAGTGCTACGGCACCGAGCAGTCCCAGGCTACAGAGACAGCGACGGCTCCGCGAGGGAAGGTTAATCCCACACAAAGACATCATTTTTCAGTTCAACACTAAAGTTTAGTAAAGCTTATTTCTAAGCAAAACTGAACGTCCGCATCTGACCTTGTGGGCAATGCCCTTTCAATGGGAACAGCCAGGGTTTTTAAAAAAACTCAAGGGCGATTACAAGTCATAGGAACAGTTGTAGAACATTATAAATTAAGAGATTCATAATTTGGTTGTACAGAATAATTAATATAATTAGATTAGAATATCTATTAACCCATAAATCCGCAGCAAGATGAAACGGAATCTTGTCTATGAGATAAACTCTAACATCCAAGGACTAAGTTTCTGACAAAACCACAACTAAAGCAGCATTCTCTATCGTGTAGGTTGACAGCCTTCACCTTTGTACAGCAGGCAAGTTTAAAAACAATGAAGTTTTGCAAACAATTAACATACGCAAGATACCTGCATTTAGATGGGGAGCTGGGTTTAAGTAACCTAAACAGAGCAAAATACTTTGAAATCTGCTTTTGACTTTGATACTTCTCCAGTGTTAAAACAAATCCCAGAATCACAGAAGGGTGTGGCTTGGAAGGGACCTTAAAGATCATCAAGTTCCAAGCCCCCTGCCACAGGCAGGGACACCTTTCACTAGGCCAGGTTGCTCAAAGCCCCGTCCAACCTGGCCTTAATTAATATTTTATCTTCAAGAAAGGATTTGTAGCTTTTACTAAAACACATGTATATACAGAAGGACCAAGGGTCACACATGGTACAAGTGGTGGCATAAATCCCATGGTTAATACACGTATATAGTTTAAGAATAACTCTGCACAAAAAACCTGAGTACAACTGGACATCAAACGTTTATCTGCCTACAGAGATAGAAGATCAGGACCTAAAAGTAATGAGGAGATACTTGTGAAGAAACAGGAAAACTAAACACTGTCTGGAAACACAGTTGGTCAGGAGTTGGCATTCCAGTTATGCTGGAATTCCATGTGCAGAGTATGATGACATGAACGCACAACTCCAGCCCTTTACTTGAAGGAAGGGAGGACCACGCAGGACACTCAGTTTATACCAACCAGTTTACTGGCCTGTCTTCATGCATAAACAAGAGAAAATCTAAAAGAATTGCACTTTCACCTGAAATAACCCAGTTCCGAGATCTACAACTCCTTGACAACGTGAATACAGCATATACTGGCTTATTTCCACAGCAATGCTTATAGATTTTTTTCAACACTGTCCCTCATTTGTGATGATTTTTACCCTTCAACCTCTCTTTTTGCATTAAGAATCGGGCTCTGATGCTCATGGTACCCAAGAAGGTTTTTTCTTAATTCAGAAGTTGAATTCAACAAAAAACGTTCATAAACCAAACACGTAAGAGATGTTAAATGCTAGTGTGAACATTTTGTGGGAACGTTTCTCAGAGAAACCAAAATTGGATTTCTTAACCTTTTAACCTAAAATTCAGAACGAATAGCATACAATTCAAATAGGTGAAAGAAAAAAATCTCTTTCCTCTCTAAATAGTACACTGACAAACACAAAAATATCAAAATCTGACTAAAAGAACACATGAGAAAAAAACAGAGCAGTTCAGTTGCTCCAGATTTGTTCCTGTGTAAGATTTTAGTGCATATTCCTTTCCTGCCTGTGCAGTGGCAAATACAGGTTTAAAGGTCTGAGTGCACTGCACTAGCAATGTGCTCTAAGAGCACTATCTTCATAGGGTTTGAAAGGTGGATTTCTGCTTGGTTGCATGGTCACACATTTTTTTTTTTTTCAAGGAAGAAATATTGTCCCAAGTCTTTCAAGAAATGTATGGTAAGCAAAGGTTTGCATACCTCATAAGTCAGGGTTATGCAGGTCAAAAAATCTTCCTCAATAACTTGTAATAAAAAAAATCGAAATCTAGTAGAAATATTTTGGATTAGCATCCACCATATATACACCACACTAAGTTTTATACAGAAATAAATTTGTTAGAATTTGATTTTTCATCTGTTATGGGTGACACAGGAAGAGCCAAGTAAAAGATTTCAAACAAAACCCTGAAGTGATGGAAACCACATATTTGGTGTACCACACATTTACAAGGATACACACAAGTACCACCTGCGGACTCCTATGGTCTATGACCACTCATGATTTACAGACATGATTAAAACAAAAAGAGGGAAAGATCCACTTGTATTACAACAAATCTCGCACACAGAAGAAATTAGGTCAGTATGCTTCACTTTCTCACTACTGATAAATAGAAAAGCTTAAGCTCCTATCTTTCAAAAATGAAGCAATAAAATAGCTCTCAAGTTTATTAATGTATTTGTTTAGGATTTGTTTTGGCCTAATCATACTACCTTACTAATCTTTTTTTTTTTCCCAGTTAACTCCTGAAAGACTATTTCCAAACTATTTACAAGAAAAAGTGTATTTCTGTAATGTTGCTGTAAATGACAAATTCTTTAAGCCTAAGAAAAAAAATTTATCATCTTTGAATGATGTAAATGTTACTCAGATCTGTTAGATTAGTTATTATTAATATGTAGCATTCACAAAGTAGTACTAGGAAATGTCAAGGAATAATTTAAAAGTGATGCAGGTTGAACAGCAATGCAAAAGTAAGCATTATAAATGAGTACTTTCCTATTGCATAAAGTGAATAGTCTGTAGCTGGATATGAAAGAAAGCAGGACTAGACTCTTCTTTTGCAGTTCATTTTTTACAGCTGACCTTCAGTTTGCTCAAATATATAACATCACCATAGTCTATTCATTTCCCTGTAAAAGCAGATTTCTCAAGTATAAGATATTATGTCTCTGAAAAAAGTAAATCTTCTTTAGTTAAGAACCAGGCAATGGAAAAAAAATATTTAAGAGCTCACTCATAAAGGATGAAATCAAAGCATGAAAAATGACTGGCTACAAACGAAAGTAAACCTATATCCAGTAACTTCTCATATATAAGTATACTGAGAAAAACAGAACTTCAGCCGTGGTCTTTGGGAACTTTTGAATAGTATTACTGTTTCCCTTACTGTACACTCTTCCACAGGATTGGTCATTACAAATCTTCAAACCATTTCGGAGATACCCCGCTGCACCGAAAGAGCAGATAGCCACCTGTAGACAAATCGCTCCACTACCAGTGCTGACCCATTTCAGTGTCCCTTGGATGTTGAGGGTTACCTGGGCAAAAAGATGATGTTTTTTTCCGCTTTGGGGGTGGAAAGCAGTTTCACAGTTTTATCCTAAGAAACTAAAAAAAAAAAAAAAGCATAATATTACATTTAAATGATCCTGTCTCTTTGTAAGATTAATATTGCATGACACATGATCTTCCATAGGAGTTGACCAGAAAAATGGTTTGGTGGGAGGTTTTTTTTGGGTTTGTTTTTTTTTTTTTACTAGATTCTGGACAATGAAGGATTTCTTTTCACAAAGCAGTCAGAAGACTGCAGAAACTTCAGCTTCTGCTTTAATAAAAGTAGTAGAAATAAAAAAGAACTATGGACCTTTTCAAATATCATTAGTACTCAGTGTTCTTTTCCACAAGACAGAGCAAACTGCGTAACACTACAGATGGGTGAACTACAGTATCTTGAGGGGAAAATGAAAAAAAAAACAACAAAAAAGCATGTTTCCCTATCAACACCCACAGTTTTCATTTAACCAAACTGGTATGTTGAAAAGAGTATCAACATTGAGACACTGGCCAGGGTGTCAGAAGAAAGTGGTGTAATTTTCAGGCTTGCCACAGATTTTTTGCATAGCTGGTCTAACAGGCTTAATTCCACTGCACCTGTTACTGCACCTCCATTACCACTACGTGTAAAACGTGTTTAATTCCCTTTTTGCTTCTCTTTGAGTCTTCTCAGAAGTGGGGCTATACGCGCCCATTGCATTAAGTGCAGTGAATTCTCCTGCCTTGGCTGTAACCTCCCTGCAAATGTAACACAGGGCAAGTAAAACAATAAAAAACGTACTTTGAAATAAAGTAATTCAGTTTCAGATTCGCAATCGTTAGATCAAAACAGTCTAAGCACCATCATTTTGCAGAGCGGGCTAGAAAGACAGACTCTGGCCACAGAATGCTTATTTTTCATGTCAGCATTTCTAGGGATTATTCTTTTTTTAGTCAAAAACTAAAAAAATCTAAACAGCTCTGTCAAAAAGTATTTTAATTCAGCAACACTGACAGCGGGGAAGAGCAGGTTATCTCTTCATGGTGGCGTCTTCTGACAATAGTAGACTTGGTCTTTAAAGACTATGACCTCTGCTAGTTCAAACTGGCACTTCAGGATGTACAGTTTGGATGTCATCCATAAAAAACAGTACCAAGTGCAGCAAAGGCTTCTAAACGTAACCCCTCTCTGGGTCCATGGGGGCCTGAAGGGCTTGTTCATGTCACCTGGCCAACTGGAGGCAGCTGTCTCAACTCCCTTTGTCCCTCTCCAGAGCCCTGTCCCTCACGCTGCTCCTTCAAACAAGCAACGATGGAAATACTTTTCTCTCTTGGGCAGCAATATCCAAAGCCACCTGAGAAGGCAGCACAGCTCTCAGTGCTGATTATTCTTGGTCAATCAATGACCATGCTTCTTAATTCTGTTTCATTTTGCTAGGCACAGCATTGCTTTCTCCCATCAATTCATCCTCTGCATCTGGACAGGTTGCATTAAACTCTCCTTCAAAAAAAGGGATTTCCTGGCGTTCTCCAGTGACTTTTCCCTAGGCTCTACTGTTCTATCACCTTCCACCCCTGTGTTCTCTTTCTTTTCTGGTTTTATATTGCTATCAATCAACAAAGTGGGTTCCTGTCTTTTCCTCACACAGAAGGGATAGCAGCCATGCCCATCCATGCACTCCTTCATGAGTGAAAAATACACTCCTCGGTTTCCAACTTTCTAAACTTGCCCTTCATTTGAGCAATCTGATTTTCACAACCTCTGGAGAAGCAACTTTATTCAGAATCTGATTCTTTATGTCTCCTGCTATCACACAGTAGCTACAAGGTATTATACAAGGCCCTCTGCCTTCCTACTAATCTTTATTAGAATGTCCTCACCATCCTTCTCTGTGAGTACCCATTCAGCATATTGCATATGATAGCTGGTGGAGTTTGTAAATCCCATAATTATACTTGAGATGTCCAGAGGCATGTACTGCCTTGCCATTAGCACACCATAATCATTTAATGTAACAGCTTTAGGCTTAATTGCCCCTCAAATAAGAGAAGTCCTCTTTTGGGAACTGTGGCTAGATAGGTCAGCAGTGAACTATTTCAGGATAAGATTCTGGAAGCACCTAGGTGTTGCAAGTCAGAACTGAACCCGAATGCCTTGTCTTACACGATCCCAGCTAAGATTGTCCAAGAACTGGACAGCAATCAAGTTGTGGCAGCCTTGCATAATTTGATGTGGTCAAATGCTAAACCACAACATATGATGTACCGCGCAGCTGAAGGACAAGTGACTCCTAGTTCATGCTCCATCATCCAGCTACTTCAGTTATCATCTTCTAAGGTCACATTTTAATGCTTAGTCTGTATCCTCAGACCAGTGGATGTTCCAGCAATTCTCAGTCTACGAAATATCAAGATATACGCACATTTGGAAGAAACAAATATTGGAAGAGAACACTAAACAATTTTCCAGAACAGATTAACCGAATCCAGAACCCGGTCAACAGGAGATATAACTAAGCTTTTCTTTCTCACAAAGTAGCTCTATTGTGTTACTCAGAAATTGACATAACCTTCTGATCAAAAACCAAACAATAAGAACAAAGATTTCAGTCTAATTCATCAGGTAGACAGTGAACTGCACCCCAACACAGAACTTTTACGGTTAGATGTAGAAGAATTTCTTGCTGCTGGTCTCCAATTTGACAATCAAGGAACACTCATACTGCAGTGAGGGGTGGCTAAAAATCAATTAATTCATCAGTCCTTAAGGCTAACAAAATTTCAATAACTTTCTTCCTACTTACCAAACTTTAGCTATATTTTCTATCTGTTTTTGCCTCAGGCTGAATTGTGTTGAAAATTTCACAGTAAACAGTTCATCTATATCCAAGTCAAAATACAAATACATTAGTGTGCCAACTTTATGAAAATCCAGCAAACTTTGCTATGAAACACTCTAGTGCACCTTTTTTTTTGTGAATCAGGGACTTGAAATTTGGCTGGGATTTACTCCTCCCATTCCCGTAAGATTCTACTCAAAACTGGCCAACCTATAAACTTTTGAAAATGTATAATTCACACATTCTCAATAGACACTTCTTAAATTTTAGCAGCCAAAGTATACAAAGACTTAACGAAGCAAGTGCTTGCTATGCAGATGAAGGTTTGCACTTGCTAAATTCATGTCTGGACTTGTGAATGAAAAATATGGAGACTGTCTTGCTGTGTCTCTGAATCAATGTGTATCAAAAAATACATGGCAGAAGAAAGCTATTCAATATAAATTCAAGAGGGGAGGAAAGAAGAGAGTAGGAGGGAAGGTAGGCAATCATGTGGATGTGGATATTAGGACACAAAACAAAGGGCTGAAAACTGGCTGGAGGGAATGGAAGACAGAAGCAGCCCAGGGGATTTACTTCTAAACCAATATTAAACTGTCCAGAAACAAAGTCTGAAAGACTATACCTCCATAAACTGCCCACAATCACACTTTCAGGCAAGAATAGTGATGCTCCAACTTGATCCTCAATCCAAAATGCCAATTTTATAGATAATCACACACCACACATACATAATTTTTAAAGAAAAGCAGAGCTGAGACTACTTCTCCAGACAAGTATCACCTTCTACTGCAAGCAATAAAGAAGTATATGCACTTCAGAAACAGGCTGGGAAAATGCCTACAATGGGAAGTATTTGAAAAGCTACTACTGATCCATTCTGTAAGAAAAAGAGTAGTGTTGCAGACTGAAACATCCTTAACTCAGGATACCCGAGCTGTAATAAATCAGCCTCTTTCTTTGTATATTTGTGAAGATATCCATGAAATTTTGGTTTCCTAAATAGGTCAGTGTATGATGCAACTGGTAGAATAGTATTTACCCATAACATTTAAGAAGAGGGACTCCAATTTCAACTGTTACCCATCATCCCCCAGATTTATGTCAGGATAACAATATCTAGAATTTGTTATTACTATTTCATTAGCAGCTCAGAACATGAATAAACTGCCCTCTACAAAGTTAAAGACCTTCCTGCTCCAGGAAAAAGGAGGCCACATCTTTCGAAGCACATTCATAACTTTTGTTGGACACAAAATTAGTTAGGAAGCTGAAAGTGCACCGTATTTACTTAATAATGTCAGTAAAGGCATATGCACAGAATAGTATGGTAGAATATTCTAAAACAGATGCAAAATCTGATTACACATGATTCTTCCTAGTTCTACCTGAACATTCACCAAATTAATTATATTCAGCATTACTTTCTAACTTAATTTTTAAACCGAAATACATTTAACAGATAGCTCAGATGGAGTTATTTTTAAACAACACAACACCACAACTTGTACAAAATGCACGCAAAGAAGCAAAGTTTGCATCAGAACCTTATCAGATTCCATGCACATACTGATCCCTAGGGGCATGTCCCTCCCCATTCATAAAGACAGGATCATAATTACTGCCAGACATCATCAGAGGGGGAAAAAAAGCAACAAGAATATTCCAAAACTTAAAAAAACGCCCTCACCCCCACTAACTAAACATCTTCTCTACATGTTAAAATTTTTTGCAGCCAACCTATTGGAGCCTCCCTTTTATTCCTTCCTATCTTTCCTAGAAGGCTTGGAGTCTTCTCTTTCCAGTACAAAAATTAAGAACAGTAAGAGAAACTTCCTATTAAATCTGCTGCTGGACTGGATTTAAATAATACCTTCCTGAACTTCAGACTTGTGTTACTCCAGAAGGAAAAACTGGAAGGGAAAGGTGACAGATTTGCACTGTTTGATTTGAAAAATAGTAAAGAGACCCTTCCTGGTAGGATGGTGTAGAGGAGCTGGGAGTGCTATAAATGCCATGGGGGGATACTGGGACCAAGCTGACTGCCTTGTAAAGATTCTACCTGCCTTGACAAGCAGAAGTTTACAAGCCAGGCCTAAATCACTCACTTCTACTTAGTCTGGACTTACTTTATACAGGGAAAGGATGACTGTGCAAAGCTTGCGTAAAGCTGCTGTACTCCAGTTTCTAGAATGGATCATCCTCCCAACAATCAACCTCACGTCACTGCTGTGAGCCGTCTCGCTGTGGGGGAGAAGGGCTGAAGCAACTCACGCAGAGTCCCCCCTTACCTCTAGCTTTGTTCCCAAGGGGAAAAACGCTGTTTTTCACTGCCCCTGCCTGTGCGTACCAGTTTGCAGGGGTCTGCTGCCCAGGGCTGGCAGTCCACACGTCCTTTACAAGCACGAAGATCATTTAAAATGGTATTAAAAATAGGTCTACTGCCAAAACCAGCATTTGCAGCTGTGGCCTCAACACCAACTTCATAAAAAAATCAAAAGGAAGTAAGTTTCAACATCACTATTAGCATAAATGTCTTGTGACTGTATCTCACAACATTAAAAGAAAGCCAAGACACTTGTAAAATTGATAATTGTTGTCTTCTCTTTAAATTTTCATTTTTTATGTGGACATACTGCATTAAAAAACCCCAGACTTGCGAGTAGTATCTCAACAAATATAGATGCTGAATGTCACCACAGTAAATACCTCATATTTTTGACACTGATCCAGTACTCTCTTATATAGGAGCAGTAGACAGATTTCATTTAACTGAGCACATGGTGCAGCAAGGATATTTCTCCAGGTTCTATATAGTTTTTATAAGACTATGTCAACTGTCATTCTTATGAATCTTTTGTTTTTAGAGAATTATTACCTATTTCTAATGAATTCCTTACTTAAAATATTTCAATAAGGATGTCCAGAGGAAAAAAAAACATACAACAGCTATATTAAATTTAATCACAGTGCAAGTCAACCTGTATGACATTTGAAATAATATTATCTTTGAGGAATAGTCAGTACAACTCCTTTTTAATATATCGTAAATTACTGGGTTCAAAGAAAACAGTAACCTGAAACAGTATTTTTTCAGTGCTGTAAAATATAATCAGCATTTCCAAAAACAGGAAAGTCACCTGAAGCTTCCAAACCCAAAAGACATAAGAAATCAACTACGATTTTCCGTGAATGCCACACATCTTATATTAACATTTATGAAATTGAAAAGTTACAACCAACTAGACAATTAATGTGCATTTATCTTTTTCTACAAGCACATGTATATACGTGCATACATACACACAGAGGCATTTCAGAAAGCAGTAGTTTTAATTTAAAAAATGTAAGCTAGAGGAAAAAAAATGGCTGAAAAAGAAGTATTTGCCTAGCTGTAAATATAAAATGATCACACCATAAAACTATTACCATGAGGAAGTAGAAACAAGGTAAAAAACTACTGTTGGGTAAGTTCTCAATTAAATTATTGAAGACGAACAGAAGGACTTGGGAGACATGAGTGATGTTTTCAAAATATTAATTACATGGAATTGGTAATAAGTCAAAGTAACAAATACTTATTTTGATTGTTTTTGGTGCTTTAAGATTACTTTATATTGGAGCTCTTGCCAAACCCAAGCAACCTCTCCCCCAAAATTTGGTACAAGTAATGCTAGAAGTGAGACCTTCATTTCCAGCAGAAAAAGAATTAAAGCATTTCTTGTTATTTGAGGACAGAGATATTTGAGCAGTCCAGTCAGACTCTTGCACATAGTTTTTATTTAAAACTCCCTCTACTCTCCTGTCCTCACACCTGCATGAAACGACCTTTAGAAAAATAAATTCAATTTGCAGAAAACCTCACAGGACACCACAGGTAGAGAAGGTGAACATACTGTATGGGATGGTTGGGGGGGGTTTAATCTGAATCAAGAAAATAGCTGAACGTTGTTACTTTAAGAAAGGGTCTGTTTCAAAATAAGCCAAGACGTCAAATACTGATCTAACATGGTGAATACAAATATAATGAACAAAATATGAAGAATGTGAACATCAATAAAAAAGACGAAATTAATCACACTCTTTTGACGCTGCTTATATAATCAAAGCCAGTAAATGTGTGATTCAACACGAGGCATTAATTAATAAATGATATTTTAATCAATTGTTAGTAATAACTGTTTTCAGTATTTGTTTGACAATAACACTGTATTCTTAAAATGGAATCCCAGAATCGCTTATTTTTATCATCAGCTGGTATCAGTTGAATATTAGCACTCAGACAGTCCTAAATTCAGTATAAATATCACTGTTCATGAACCAGGGCTGTCAAGTCTTGAAAATCCTGTATCTGATCTCAACCATGCGTGATGTGGAAGGTGCATATTCCACATGAGTAGCTTCTGTATTTCAGGGAAAAGCCTCCTGTTATCAGCATTCAGGAACTCATTCCAGAAGACCCAATGCTGGGGGAAGAGTTGGGATTCAAAACACAGGCTCAGTTACCGAGGGTCAGCACAAACTCAATCACCTGTGCACTGAAGCACCGTGAACATTTTCTGCCTAGATTTTTTGAATGATTTTTAGAGTAAAAAGAACATTTACTTATTAGCTAAGTATGTATGCTCTTAAGGTAAACTTAAAATGGCAGTGAGTAACTCCTAAGAAAGAAACTTTAAAATAAATGATAATATTTAATCCCCTCTCATTTTTAAGGGTTCTTATTCATCAGAAGCAAGCAACAGTATAAGACGACAGCGCTATTAAGTACAACTCTGTCTTTCACAGCTAAAAGACCAATTAAAATTAATCGTTACAAAGAAAAAGAAAAGGTGAAAAAAAAAAAAAAGAAATGAAGATTAAGTTGTTTTCCCTCATGTATCAGCAATTATTTACACCCAAGCTTCATTATCTCTTCTACCCTCCAAAGCAATCTGAAGTCTCACTGCCTTTGGCATAATAGAGATGGAGGCTGCATGTAGCGCACAATATAACAGGTTAAGCTATCTGCGCCAATCTCTCCCTTTCCTAAGAGGATTAGCACTGCAATATGGTGTAACAAATGGTTGTGAATAAGCAAGACGGTACACCTGGACTTCCCCAAAAATAATCGTCCAACTGAATAGCCTCAAACCAGGTTTACTCTTTAAATGTTGCTGAGATGAAAGACAACTAAATTCATAACCCCAGAATTAAAAAAGACCAACACACACCTGTGGTTTGACATGTTTAAAAATTCTTAATATTCTCTAAGTTTAAAAAAAAAGCTCATCAACATATATGGGATTCTCACTGTTCTGTTTTTTTTCCCCTCTCAAAAGAAATCACTGAAAATGGAATAATTCCATTTTCCTAATGACATATTTCACCCTATTATGTCTACTTTCATTGTCTAATTCTATATAGAAGCATATGGGGTTTTTTTAATAAACATACCCTATGCAACTCAACTTTCCTCCAAAGGGAACACAAAGCGAATTGCCTGGGATGGGTGATAATAAAAAAAGCAACACCACTTATTAATTTTGTATAAGTTATCTGCCACCCTAGAGATTCCTTCGAGGGGAAGAACATGTCTGAATTTCACCATACAGTGCCACAGGCACAAAGTGAGAGAAACTAAACAAGCACATCCTGAAGGGAGAGAAAATGCCTGCAGCAGCAAATGACCTACTACATACCTCACTCTCAGATTTTTTGATGTTATAATTTGTTAATTTCAGGAAAAAAAAGACAATTACCCACAGTTTTAGTTTGTTCTAGCAGAATTATTAAACTTTCTAAAGTTTTTGATCAAAAGTGACATATATCGTTCAAAAGATCTGTGTATTTTCAAAAGATTACAATCCTGGGTAAATTTGCATGACAAAGTCTTTGCCATATCTATTTCCTTATTACCTGAAGCAGCAATGTGCATTATTAGAACAGTACTAAACTATTTAAGGATGAAGCATATCAAATTTTTATTTGAATTCCTGTGCATTAAAGTTAATATTTTCCAGCTCAATGCACAGTAAGCAAAAGATAATTTTATTCAAATATGCATTTCATGGTATGAATAAGGAAGTGTTCATCTCCCCATTGAATTGGTAAGTCTTTTAAGTAATGATTCATTTGAAAAATCAACAGGGTATTGGCAATTTAGTGTAATATTAAATACATACATATACCATACCTATACTGGCACAAATGTAATACTGCTTCTATGATATATAAAGAATACAATTTACAGATTATAATGCATTAAGATTAGTTAGGTGATAGTTTAACCATCTGTACGTTTAATAAATAAGACAAAAGACAATTTTAATATTTCTAAACAGGCATTAGATATGTTTATATGTTACTGAGTTAACTTCTTTAAGGCCCTGTATTAATATGCTCCTGAATGAATAGAACAAAGGTGTTGGCTACCGATTTTTTTTTCATAAAGCAAAATGAAGCTAATGACTTAAGATTAATATGTCAGCTAATGAACAATTAACAGGTCACCCCATCCTATATGAAAGCAGTTTTAATAAGTTAAGATTATCCCTGTTAAAATTACGTTTCATGAAGAATAAAAAAAAGTTTGCGTGCATACCTATACTACTTAGCATGGTGCCAAGTCTCAAAAGTCTCTATTAACACAATCATTGACAAGATCACCCAAAAGAAAAAGTTGCCAAAAAAACTTATGAAAGTTATTTTAAAAGCTTTGTTCCATGATCAGATAAGCATACTTAATTACACTTTTTTTTTTTTTTTACATTGTTTATTACACACCAAAAAACCACCCCAGCAAAGTTCCCATCCTAAATCACGCCATCCTGTGAAGGCACTGGTGCGTTGTGCGAACTGAGGTGCTACCCGACCACAACTTTACTGGACCATCCCAGCTTGAAACGTGAGATACAACTGCTCTACAGCAAATCAGCTGAAATAAATAGTTACTCCTACGTACTGCTCTCAGATATAAGGGACCACAAAGCTATAACACTTCCACAAACCCAAATGCTCTGAATCAAGCCAATACTGGATTACAACTTTATTTTCTTCTAACAGGATTCTTACAAAGTAGTCTGTATAGAGTAAAATCCAAACCACAAATAAGTACTGTATTTCCCAGTACAATCATACCAGTATGTATTTACTCATTTCTCTTACAAACGCTACGCATGTGGCAAATTTAAAATAAACATATTGAAGATCTGTACCACAACGGAAAAAGCCTCATCGCAATTTCCGAACAATTAAAAGGTCATGGTTCCACAGCCAGCTTCCCACAGGCAGATCTTCAAACCTTCTCCACACAGGAAGAGTAAGTAGTACATTGCTGAATTGAGGCTAGTCAATACTTTCTTGCTAAGTTTTATTAAAACTCTGCATGCAGAATATTCCCTACCAAATAAACTCATCTATTCAGGTGGTACAGATCTCATTTCAATATAACCCATCAGAAAATACAATGCTGTACTTCTGAAAAACATTGATTATGCATTTGCTAAAGTCTTGTTCAGGTACTGTCCAGCGTGATGTCAGTGATTTTACTTTCCTTTAAGAAAAACAAAAAGTGCAAATAAGTAAATAATTAACGAAGGGTAAGAGGCTTTTATTCCAAAGCCATTCATGCATTATTTAGCAATATTTTGTACGGTACGCATATACTACACTGTGTATTGAAAGCACCATTTTTAGTAAGATTTTGCCTCTCAAAATAGCTGCTTTAACAAAAGCCATGATACAAAACAGTCAGAAAAACAATAAATTTCTCATAAAACCTGAAATTGTAAAACATAATTAATGCAAAGTGAGATGAATTTAATTTCATAGTAAAACTGTTCATCTCTATAGAAATCAATGACCTTATGCACTGGATGTTCATTTAATGCTATTTAGATCTAATTTTTAAAATTAGTTAATGTACACTATGCTTTAAGCTTATTTAGTAAGGTTCAAAGTTGCCAATGTTTCCTGTTAGCTAAAATGACTATTTGCAGAATAAGAGAAAGCTAGCAAATCTAGAGTTGTGTTTTTATGTAGAATTCAATCTCCATTCTTACAATTATTAGCGTATACAGACAATAACACACTACAAAATTAATGCATTGCCTTAAGTAGATGACATTATTTTTGAAGCAGACTGATTTTGTAATACTGCACACATTTAAACAAAAGCTCACAGTTTAAAAAACAAAAGGAAAAGAAGATACAATAGAACTGCAAACCTGACCTATCTCTAATCTTTTCTTTTCAAACCTAGGCTACTCAAGAATCTTCAACTAATTATTCCATTTTATTGATGGCATTTTTCCCAAGGGAAGTTATTTAAAAAGTTTAACCCCTGAGCAAGTCATGGCTTCTCCTGCCTTTGAAAGTGTCAAGTGCATTGATTATAACTGCAGGAAGTGTTACCTTCTACCCAGAGAATCTCACCCTGCACAATCTTAAACACTGTCTCTCTCCCAAAACGGCTTTGATTCAGCAATTCAGACCGCTTCAGCTGATATTAAAGGCAGAAGCACCACAGAAAAGGGATCAGCAGTTAAAACGAAATACAAAGAGGAAAAAAACCAGATCTTGGATATAGTACCACAAAGCTTGAGAGAAAAGCAGATTTGAAAAAGACATCAGAGTGACTAAAAAAAGAACAACATGACAGAAATTAAACAAGATTTTTATGTTCGCCTTCTATGCATTTAAACTCATCCCAACCTCTATTGAAATTCCGATCATACCCAAACCCCAAGGCTTTTGACATACTTTCAAAAATCCACACCCCCTCTTACTCTTTTCTAAGTCTCCAGAGTCACTGTTAGGTATCCAACAAGTTGAAGGGGAGGAGGGGGGGAAAGGACGAATTGTAATATGCATATGATAAAAAGGCCATTTATACTCATATTAAACTTTGTTTCTAAAATGATTGTCATTATTTTAAATATTCAGTGTGTGTTCTTAACCCCGTAATTAGCCACTGAAAGGAATGCTCAAATGGTTTGGGGAGGGGGAGGATATTTTCAAGCCACATTTATCCAAATATCTTGAACAGTTTTTCTTAGGTCAGTGACAAATAAGAGTAAACTAGCACAAGGTGCTACAAGGTTCTAAAGCATGACAGCCAGCAGAATGAAGGAAGACAAAGCAATCTGTAAGTATCTCTACATTATCAAATTAACGTAGCACAGAAAACTCTAAGAATGTAATATACACAATTAATACAACAACAGTAACATGTCTTGGAAAGGATGCACTAAATTCCAAAGGGTAATTGGATTTTCAGAACTGCAAGTGGGTTTTTTTCCAGTTCAGTCATGACAGGGCCAGAAGGTAATGATACATCTGCCATGATGCAACAAGCAGACCTGTCTTCTGTCAAGAGTTGAAATCATAAAGGAATAAGCTGTCGTTAGCAACCTCTCTCCAAACAGTAGAGCTGTCATCTCATTGTTTTCCTTTGCTGGCATGGGGGCTGGTGTGGGCTTACATACCCTGTCAGTTCAATATTAGTCTAAGCTTTTAACCTTTTCTTGAAATTCTGACTTAATAGTTATTAACTCCTGTACAGCTTATTATGTATTATTATGTATTTTGTGATCGATTAATATTGCTTTCAACTAACTGCGCAACTTTTCCTTCTATCTGCTTGGTGATCAGTAATGCAAATCAGTATTTGAGAGATTATCAATTCCTCATAAAACGTTTTAGAAGGATTTAAATATATTGCTTTTTGAATTTTCTTTCCAGAGTACGGTGTATTTCATGCCAATTATACGTGACAAATTATTTAGTAATACATTGTAATTTGTGTTTATGTTTTTAGAAAGATCTCAAAAAGACCATCCAGCTAGCTATGTAACTTAAGTTTTCTTAATATTATCCCCACAAAAGTAGGAGTTCTAAATAAAGTTTTCTCTAGTATGAAGTACTCTACAAGCAACGTTAGTTCTATGGTCTAACAGAAAGAGCAAACGCAAATACATATCCCAGAGTCAGAAAACTGGTATTTGAAAGAAAACAATATAGCACATTACTGCCCATTTTAGTGAAATTTTACTTTCAGAAATATATTAGAATGCCCAAATAAGACTATGATTAGCACTGCAACTATTAATAAATAAATGAAGTATTTTACCATCTTTCTGCAACAATATACTTAGCAGACATAAAAGGTACATAAATATTAGTATTCCGCAGAAGAACTGTGATTGCAGTGAAATGTCAGCTGTGGTTTTTTTCCAGAAAGTGTCACTTGCCCATCTTATTGAAATTATGCTAAGCATGTATAAACTGTAAGACAAAATTTTAAATCTTAGGTTCCTAAAATATGACCAGCAGAACAAAGAGGATGTTGTCTAAAAAGATATTCTATGCTTAAAAGCGAGATGTAAAAACCTTTCAGTAGGAATTCTTGTTTGTGTAGTTTAAAAAAAGCATAATTTCTTGACAACAATGTGTAAGTATCCACTTTTGAAACCGGCTGATTTTTACAAAATGGAAACACCAAAATGTGTTACCGTACCAGTTACTAACCAGTAAGGTTACTAAATTACATAAAAGTTATGGCGGGTAAATTTACTACTGTTACACTGAATGATTTTGTTGTTCCATTCAACTGAGTTACAAAACTCATGACACCTTATTGCAGGATGAAGAAGTTAACCACCCTCACCAACCTGATAGTTTTATACAAATTAATGATACTGAGTGAATACCTCCAATATTCTGACCAAAAAATATTCGTAAGAACAGAAATTGTTAAGAAAATGAAGTAAGAAGAGTAGGATAAACACAAGAAGAAAACGGAATCATGTTTTATCAGCCATTAAAGAAAGATTTCCATAGCTGATACCCATCTTATTCAAACCTTTTTTTTGTTTCTTCATGGAAAGTCAGATTTTTGGGTGCTGTTGCATTTCTTCTGAAAAACTCATCCAGGTTCTTTGAAGAAGCTATTTTTCTGGTGCTATTACCCCTGTGTCAAGCATTAATTCTCCTTTAAATAGTAATAAAAATATCTAAGCTATCTTAAAGTGTGATGAATTTGAAACCAGGCAAGAATTCTTGAGATTTTTTAAATTTTTTTTTTTTAAAAATCAAATAACGGACAGTTGCTGTGGTTCAAATTTATTAGGATCCTTTGGACCACAGCTGTCTTCAGTAACAAATGCGCTGAATTTCCAAAGACACAGAAAACATCCAACAGTTTCTTTGTACTCGTGCAGTAAGCTGATGTCCTCTTTATTCCCTAGAGGAAAAGGTATCAAAGATAAGACTACTCCAAAATTCTTCTCAATGTCCAGACCTAGGTAAGCTGAGCTTCCATTTCCCCAGGGAACAAACTTTCTCTGTAAGTAGATCAACTTCAGCTTCTCCTCGCCCAACACTCAGTGAACTTTAACCTCCTCCTCAAGAGCCTGGTGACCGAGGTCCTCACAGGGAACATGGGAGCCCCTGAACTACACAAACAAAACCAGGAATGTAAATCCTTAATTCTTGACACCCCAAATAAATGCCCTCATCACTGAATTAAAGAATTTACCTCTGTATCTCACCATCTCCTCCTGTCGCTGCTTCAGTCCTTGTCTACATGACTAAATAATAACTGATCTGAGAAGAGCCTGACTGTACGGACAGCGAATGAGACATTTACGCGAAATGTAGAAGAGACAGATTAAAATTCCTCTTCTAATTTGCATTTATTTATTTATATAATTTACATTTATATATTTATAAAAAGTGGACTAGCTTCAGTGTGGTATTATAAGTGGAGCAGATCCTCATTCCCAGAGGAGGGACTTGAACTTCAGTCTCTCACACATCGGATGACTGTTTCTGTCAAAAATCAGTTATTTCCCACTGCAGAAAGTTTCAGTAGAAAAGTTCTATTTTAACAAAACAACAAACCTATGCAATATTTATTTCGCACCATATTCATAGGAAATTGTCATCTTTTTTGTTTTAAATATCTTTATAATATATATGTTTTGTTTTAATTAAGCTTTTGTTACAGTCTTACTGCTTTGTATTGTCACATTTGCCTTTTTCATACTTGTTTTTGTAAAGGAGGTCTTTTCCTACAGTGTTTTAACGTATTTACACATATCTGTCTCTCACATTGTGTACACTTTTCTCCCTCCTCCTTTTCCTACAATCTGTTCTCTATCTAGTAGCTTGTTTGTTCTCCTTTATTTAAAAAATCTCTTTTACACTATCAAGTTTGAACTTCTGAATTAACACATTAATCTTACCTCTTCACATAAAACCTCGTAAACGGCTCCCAACACCTATTACACAAAAGATTGAATCTACACAACAGAGTTTGACATAAAAGATGGAAGGAGCAGCATTACCTACAGGAACCACCCAGATGAAAAGAAAAAACACATTTCTAGCTACTCGAATTCCCACCAGGTATTTCTTCTTGGATCTTTTCTTTCCAATGTGTATCAGCCCCAAGCCACTAGAAGCATGATAAATTTTAAGCCTTTACATTGCTCCCTTATTCCGCACATGAAAAGTTTTTTTTATTTTTTTTTTTCTCAAAAGTGTTGTACCAGAGAGAAATAGTTTCTTTTCTTCTTTTAACTCCCTGGTTGGGAGAGCAGTATCAGTTCATTCTGCTCAATCCCCCTGCTCACTGATAACTCCAGTTTTCACATCCCTGTTTTCAGTTTTTCCAAGAAATGACTGAAGCTTGTTTGTGGTAGTCTCATCACTCTCCACAGAGAAAATCAGTAAGGAAAAAGGTACAGTTTTGACCTACCTAGAGGGCTTTTTGTTTGTTTGTTTGTCTGTTTGGTTTTGTTTTAAGGTAAGCAGAGGTGATATTTCTGAAATAGTTTCTGCACAAAAGACATTTAAGCACTACTTTTGCAATTTTAAAATTATTTTTTTAAAAAAAGAAAACCGAATCTCCAGCAAATGTTTTGAGCTCCTTGTGTATGTTTTACACACACAACAGATCAGTGGAATTTTCAAATCCTGGATACTATTATCTACTTCAAATTCACATAGTTTATTAGAAAAAAAAATCCATGTTCTCCTGTCATCAGCACTGTAATCTTATGCTTTGATAAGATCTGCTGGTTTCATTCAAGGATGAGACCTCCTCTTAGAAGGAACGCTGGAAGATCAAGGAAAATAATTCCTTACTTCAAACTGGCAACATTGCATGAGGAGTTACCACAATTTTCATTCAGGCCGTTTATTGTCTAGGCCAGTTATTTTCACTTCATAGGAGACAGAAGTGCCTAAATCAGCTAGAGGAATGAACACCAGAAAACCCAGAAAAGGATGCAATTTTTATTGTTAACTAAAGTAGGCGTCCTTATATTTCACTCTACCATAATTTCCTGCATTTGGAAGAGTAATTTATATGATCTGTACATGAAGTAGACATGATATCAGCATGTAACTATCTGCATTTGCTTTCTAGTCATAACATAATGATTCCAAATATCTTCAGTGGGGTTCCACTTCCATAAAATACTGCCTTATCTAATCAGATATACATCCAATTCCCACTACAGTGATGACAGGATATGAAAAATTGTATTTAATATAACACAATTGAATATGATCTAATTTTCATTTTGCATGAAAAAAATAATTGCAAATAGTATGTGTTCTAAACATGTAGTACCATTTACCAGAATTTTAAGATCCACAAAAAGGGAAAGTGGGTTTTATAGTAGCTGGAACTACTGAACTAAAGAGAACTACAAATTTAAAAACCATGCTAAGAAAGAAGTCAAAAGACAAGAGCACAAAGTCTGATGTCCCAATGTGACTGAACAAATAGATTTTTTTAAAGATATTTTCCCATCAAACTCTTTGTTTTTTTTGTGTTTTTTTTTAAAGAAGCATACAAAATGCAGGAATACATAATCTGTTTTCAATGATAATAACCTTTGGAGGGAACAATAAAATTTGATCTCTGTCACACTGGCACAATCATTGCATAAAATCAATAAAAATAAGAAAACAGGAAAGATTATCTGTTAATTTAGGGATAGCATCCCAGTTTTAAACACTCAGCCTCTCAAGTTAGCCAGGACAGTAGCACTTCTAGGAAAGAACGAAAATGCAGGCACGTAAGCACTGCTAGAAAAATTTAAGTAGCTACAGCTCTTAGGGTTTCTTGGGAAAGATTTTGGAACTAGCACTCTAGAAATTAACCTCCTACACTGGACCTACCATACACCTATATTACGCACAATAATCCTAAAGTATTTTTTGTTCTGCCTCTCAGTCTTGATTTAAAATGAACAAAAACTTTATGTTAGAAGAAGGCAAGCATTGCTTTCACAAGCCCAGGTTTCTTTTTCACACAAAGTGTAGTCTGGTTCTTTGTTAGTGGATGATACAAACCAAAAATAACTTAATGGCTTAACCTTTTAATATGTTTTCTTTGCTTCATCAAAAAAAAGTAAAAGTTCAAACAATTTTCTATACCGAGTACTTTAAAGCCAACTGCAAAAAATGAAACTTCATTTAGCAAAATATGTAACAGTCACAGTGACAACACTGATTATTTAGAGCATTAGCTTAACTTGGTAAATATAATAGAAATACTGAGTCTTAAATAGGCTATTCTACTGTTTACTACAGGAAGTTTCACTTAGGTAGCAGGATGCAAGAGATGAATTACACCTAGAAAGTTCCAGTGTTAAAAACATTACACAAATTATGCAGTCTCTCACATAGATGTAAATGTAACAAAATAGTGTCCCTAAAATGTAAATGCTTTTTACTGTCAAGTATTGATAGGTGAATCAGAATGAATCAGTATTCAGTGCAAAACTGAAAAAGACTGTGCCTCTAATAAATTCAGTACAAGCCTAGCAAAAAAGCCTGCTGTTATCATGAAAGCTCATGTTATCATGAGATTATAACAGACGTTGAGTGAGAATACGTACAAATTTAATGAAATGTAAAAGAAAACACTTCAAATCATAACAAATTTCTGTAGTGCCTTCTATTGCATCTCATCGCCTGCTAAGGGCTCTTGTCACGTTAGCTGCCATATTAAACTACACGGCAGTGCCGCCACAACAACATGACATACAACTGAATTTTTTTTTTTTTTATAAGAGAGAAACTTGGTTCCGTTAGAAAAAAAGTTATGGAAAAAAACCAAGCCAGTACTCCCATCGTAAATAAAATGATCATATAGGGAAATATTGAACAGTGATTAATGAGTTAAAACATCACAGATCTAGAGCTCTTCACACACAGGGACACACGTACACATGCATATGCACACACGTGCGCTTTCACTTACCTCAATAGCTCTCTTTATATATGGTATCTGCGTGCCACTGTCCAGATCTTCATTAATTATAAGTCTCCTAGCCCACTGACCTGCTCTGACCACTCCGTTACCGTGAATCAGGACCAACATCTTGTCAGGGTTTGTCAAGGCATCTTCACTCATGAAGATAAAGCTCTTTGGTTCACTCTCAGTTGCATCAACCTGCAATTACAGACAACGCGCACTTTTACGCAACAATAAAATTTTTTAAAAGAACATCTGTAGTTATAAAGTTAGCCACCAAATTGATATAAAAACTTTCACCATTTAACAACTATTTGTATACTTAAAGATGAATTTGTGCCCAGTACTAAATAAAAACAAAGCTAATATCTGTGCAACGTAATTCTGAAACATAAAAATATGCTGCAGTTTAGAACAGTAATCCAAAGGACATTAAAATCAAAAAAAGGGGTAAAAAGTATGCTAAAGCTTTGAAACCTAAGTTGTTTACAGAAATTTACTGGCAAAAAAGAAAGTCCATAAAAGAACAATCTATGGAGGGGAAAAAAATAATCACGTAATTTGTCACTTCTAATATGCCTGAAGCAACAATAAAATTCTTACATAATATGAAAAAAATCCTGGAGAGTTCCATCTCAGCCACCTCAACGTAAATACCCAATAAGCCACGTAGGAAACGGTACTGTAAATTTGTCTATTATAAATTTAACAGGATAGGCCTAATAAAATATAGAAATCCAATTTGGGTCTAAATAATTGCTACATTAAGAGTCCTGCACCTGGGTCAATGCTTACCTACTCTGCTGTAGGAACAGATCAACAACCAGCTTTGATATTTAGTAAACCATAATCTAATTCCAAGTTTTGTCCTTACTCTAAAGAGTAAAGCAGCACTTTTTGTTCCATAAAAATGGAAGTTCTATAAAACAGGTCTACACTTGGTTTAGCAAGCCTGGCTCAACGCAGAACTGTGCTGTTGTAAACAACGTGAGAGCAGAAAAAAAAAATCCTGTCTTTTCGTTCTTCCCTTCCTACCATTTGAATACCTAGAAAAGGAAGCATGGAACAGGCAAATCTCCCCGTTCTACTGTACTCCACACCCCATGGCCCACACAGTTACCTGTACAGCTGCTAGAGACAGTCCTGGATTGTTTTATGCTCTGCAACAGTGATGAAAGGCAGGTCAGGATATCAGCCTTCCGTTGAGACAGGAGGAATGACTACTTGGATTCATGGGATCGCAGAATCACAGACTGGTTTGGGTTGGAAGGGACCTTAAAGCCCATCCAGTCTCACCCTCCCACCCCAGGCAGGGCCACCTTCCACTAGCCCAGGTTGCCCAAAGCCCCGTCCAACCTGGCCTTGAACCCCTCCAGGGAGGGGGCAGCCACAGCTTCTCTGGGAAACCTGTGCCAGGGCCTCACCACCCTCACAGGGAACAATTTCTGCCTTAGATCTCACCTAAATCTCCCCTCTCTCAGCTTAAACCCGTTCCCCCTCTTTCTATCCCTCCCCCCCTTTCCTGTAGCCCCTTTCAGTCCTGGGAGGCCGCTCCAAGGTCTCCCCGGAGCCTTCTCTTCTCCAGCTGAACCCCCCAACTCTCTCAGCCTGTCCTCACAGGGGGGTGCTCCAGCCCCCCGAGCATCTTCGTGGCCTCCTCTGGCCCCGCTCGAGCAGGTCCGTGTCCTTCTGCTGTTGGTGCCCCCAGAGCTGGACCCAGCACTGCAGGGGGGTCTCCCAGAGCGGAGCAGAGGGGGAGAATCCCCCCCTCGCCCTGCTGCCCACACTGCTCTGGGTGCAGCCCAGCACACGGGTGGCTTTCTGGGCTGCCAGCGCACGTTGCTGGCTCACAGGCAGTTTTCCACCCCCCAACCCCCCCAAGTCCTTCTCCTGGGGGCTGCTCTCCAGCCACTCCTCGCCCAGCCTGGGTTTGTGCTGGGGATTGCCCCGACCCACGGGCAGGACCTTGCCCTTGGCCTTGTTGAACTCCATGAGGTTTGCACGTCCCCCCTCTCCAGCCTGTCCAGGTCCCTCTGGATGGCACATCCCTTCCCTCAGCGTGTCCCCACACCACACAGCTCGGTGTCATCTGCAATCTTGCTGAGGGTGCCTCAACCCCACTGTCCATGTCCCCAACAAAGATGTTAAACAGCTCCAGTCCCAGCACCAACCCCTGAGGACACCACTCGTCACTGCTCTCCACTTGGACATCGAGCTGTTGACCACAACTCTTTGAGTGTGACCATTCAGCCAGATTCTTATCCCCCGAGTGGTCCATCCATCAAATCCCTGCCTCTCCAATTTAGAGACAAGGATATCATGCGGGACAGTGTCAGATGCTTTGCACAAGTCTGGGTAGACTTGTGTAAATGATTATGTAATTTTTTTTCTCATACATGGGTATGTATTCTTAATTAGGAAAAATTAATTCTGCAAGAATCTCCAGACTTTTTTCAATGCAAGTTGTACTTTTTAAATTAAGTCAATGAGGCTACTTGAACAAGAGGAATTCCTAACTGGAAGAATGGTCATGTCTCTCCAGTATCTGCCAGTGAGATGATGACCTTATCCCTGCTCCAGAATGACATAACATCTCACGTATCTCAGCTTGCACTTTCCGCACCAGGCAAAGTATGCACCTTCCCTCATGCTTTGCGTGAAAATAGAAAACATGGTAAAAAATACACTCTATTGAAGTACAACAGGTACCATACTGGGGTTACAGTCAGATCACGCTAACACTTCTGAAGTTGCAGCATCGATACATTAAAATTTAACATGGCTTAGGTAAAAAGTCAGACAACACCAAATCTCAGCTAGTACTTGGCAAGATATAATTGACTTTTGCACATAAACTGAATACTTATGATACTGTAATTAAGAGAAAACATTGTGAATTTGTATTTTAGACAAAGATATTACTTAGCTGTGTGTTTTAGTATTTATAAACTAAATTTTTGTTTAGTATTTAGGAAATACTAGCACTTAGTAATCATATGTACTAGAAGATACAACTAGTTCACACTTCTGCAAATACACTAACTTCAAAAAGTTAAAAATATCCACCAAGATCATAAAAAATAACTCTTCATTCTCTTCCTCAAATTAATCAAATTTGGAAACTTTTCTTCAAGCTAATTTATCTTCAGACAGTAATAATTCATTAGATCAAGCTTTCACTAAAGAATGCACATAAAGGTCACTCCTGTGTACAACCTTACTTTATTGACAAATCAACATAGAATACTGTTTAGTGCTAGACAGTCTGAGTTTGCAGAAAATAATTTATATTTATTAGTCACCTTCTCTTCTGGACCTACTCATGAACACTTATTTCTGATCCTTTATTTAAACACAAATCGAGTAAATTCAGTAAAATGCTGAACTTCAATTAGTTTAATTTAACAATTTGATTCAACATCATTATTCACATGCAACACCAATCTCCCAATAATCTGTAGCTCAGAATGTCAAACCAATCTAAATTCTGCTGATAATTTACTGTTTAACACTACTGTTTAAAGCTTAATTTTCCTTTTCTCAGATTTATTTTTCCAGTACACAACTACACCTTAAGGTTTATGAATGTATGCAGTTATGGTGAATTCTCTTGAGTTATGTACTCTACATATATTATGATGTTCTTAAGGTTTTCAGACAGTGAATTACTTTTTCCATATGAGTTCTGTCTCAAATGAGCTATCACCTAATACAGTAGTACCAATCTATAGAGTATTTTGGCAGCATACTAGTTAGTATTTTGCACAGCTGCTATCAATATATAGGGTAAGATCAAACTATACTTGAAATCTAATCTTTCTGACATTCATGCTACCACACTGACATTGACTTAATTTTCAGTTCTTAGCCACCACCAACCCAAGATGCACAAGACCTGACTAGGCTCTAGGGGTCTTCTCCTTAGTATGTTGGAAGCTTTTAAGTTTAAGATTGAACGTTAAATTTTTGAAGGGAAAAAAATCCACTAATATTTTTCTTACTCCAGTTAAGAAACATAGTAAAAATTATGAGCCTAGAGCCTACAAAGTGAAACAGGTGTAACTTGCGACTGCAAGAAAGAACATAGCAAATAAATGGAACTGAAACTGAAAAGACTCAAAAAGATTGTGAGAATTGTGAGCAGCTGGTGGAGAGAGAAAAGCGCTCATTTGCTTTGCAAGATAAGAAAGTCTTCTGTTATGCAGTTCTACATAAAGCTTGCTAACTCACTTATGTTACAGTCTTCACAATATTGAATATCTTGGTTTATAATTTTTCACTCAAAATTGTAGAAAATGAAAACTGCTGATCAATATTACAAGCAGCTAATTAGCATTTGGTCATTACCACAACTAACTTGATAAACGTGAAATCAGTGGAATTTTTACAAAACAAGTATTGACTGGACCCAGGCAACAAAATAGCCAAAAGGAACATGGAGTGGAGATAACAGACCATTGTTTCTCAAAGAAAAATAGTTCTTGGCTGTCTGGTAGATCAAGAGAACTACTGAATGAAGTTTTACCTATTGAAGTGAAAGAGCAAAGCATTGATAAGTTAGAAGATTCTGCAAAGTGAGACCTTTCAGTGCCATTGTCAATAAACCATGTTAGTAATTATTTAAACTTCCATCTCAAACCTTCCCAGAAGCTGTTAAAGATGCATTTAATTCAGAAGCACCCTCTATTTGTCCTCAGTAGCTAAAGAACAGCAAAGATCAATCACTGATTATGCCATTAAAACTAGAGAAATACAAAGACTTCATCTGGATAAAAAAATTGCAGTCATCTTTATGTTCGTAATATAACCTTCAATGGAGCACAAAATGAGAAATGTAAAAGAAATAATTGAACGGTTTCTCCCTGAATATGAGTCTCTTCATTTAAATTTTCAAGTCCAGTAGTATAGGTTGAACATCAAGAGAACAATACTCTACAGTAACAATAATGCAATATGCATCTTCAGCCTCCCTGTGTAGGAAAAAATGCTC
This sequence comes from Strix aluco, assembly GCF_031877795.1. Taxonomy (NCBI): domain Eukaryota; kingdom Metazoa; phylum Chordata; class Aves; order Strigiformes; family Strigidae; genus Strix; species Strix aluco. The sequence goes on along the minus strand of NC_133971.1, from coordinate 1,872,119 downwards.
AGATTTATGTTTTGTCAGAGATGCCGACATAATAAAATAATGGGTGAGTTTTCCCGATTTTCAGACTGCTCTTGTTTTCATATCTGAAAAGAAATTTACAAACAGTTGTGTCCAAAACTGAAGCTGCCACCTGAGAAAGCAAAATAAAGACAGCAAGTTGGACTTTGCTCATGAGGTTGAAATTAAGAAACATGAGAGAACATGAAACGCTGCCATCTTAAACCTTTGAAGCATAGCATTTCTGTACACTAATTAAAAAAGGTACTCCACTTAACACGGCCCTGAAACACATCTCATGTATTTGCACATCATTACACTGTCTACTTCATTACCAGCTAACACAAAAAGGAAGGCCGGTACACCGACTTTCTGATCACCCATGATGAAGTTCAGAAAAAAACATGTTCTTGTATTCACCTCTAAAATGTTCATATAATAAGGTCATATTTGTAAGAAGAGCCATCTTGGTCAGATCAAGGTCCCAGGGTCCTGTTTCTGACAACTGGCAGATGGCTTAGGGGAAGAGTACAGAACGAGTGGTTATAGAGTGATTCTTCCCTGGTTTTGGCAACCAGTAACTTCGGAGCCTCCTGAGACAGAGTTTATAACTGGACAAGCACGCACAATAGTTCAATGCGCCTGTCCCACCTTAGTATTGTCAAATGCTTTTTTTGAAAGCATTTATACCTTTCTCCTTGATAGTATTCTGTGGCAATGGGTTCCACAATATAATTGGGACGTATATGAAATAGTACTGTCTCTCTTTCAGTAGGGATCTCCTGCCTGATAATTTAAACTTGATGCCCCTTACCTTCTCTATTATGAAAAAAGCAAAAAACCATTCCCTATTCATCTTCTCTACACCTTTCATGATTTTATAGATTTGTCATAGTCCTTCCTCAGTCATCTATTTTCCAAGCTGAAGAATCTTTGTCTAATCTTTCTTTGTCTGAAAAGCATTTCATGCCTGTGATCATCCTTGCAACCCTCCTCTGTATTTTTTTTTAAAATTCCTCATATCCTTTTTGATATGGTGTCCAGACTCCATGCAGTGTTCAAGATGAGGGCCCACATAATGAGTGGAATGATGATGTTTTTCTGTTTTGTTCTCAACACCTCATAATTCCTAACATCCTATTTGCTTTGAGGGTTTTTGACTGCCATTGAGCGCTAACTGATGTTCTCAGAGAACTATTCACGGTCACTCCAAGCCTTTCCTGAGTTGTAATAGCTCATTTAGAGGCCACCATTGTGTTTACAGAGCGAGTTATTTTCCCCATAATTTCACATTTACCAGAATTGAATCTCATGTCATTTTATCATCCAGTCATTCAGCATCATGAAATAATTCCCCAACTGGTCACAATCAGCTTTAGATTTAAGTATTCTAAATAATTTTAGAAAAAACAGCAAAGTTCGTTAGCTTCTATTAATTCCTTTCCTCCTTTTATTTACAACTATGTCAATGCAGGCCTTAATAACACTGCATTGGTAACAAATTATTTCATCTGTAAAATATGAACACCTTTTTTCCCTTTTAACCAGTTATTAACTTGTAAGGGGACTCCCTCCTCCTATGCTCCTTAAAAGCATTTGGTGAGCTTATTGACAGCTTGTTGGAAATCCACGTACGCTTTTACTGACAAGATCTTTCATTTTCACGTGATCTCTGACTCCTTCAATGAATTCTAGTTGGCTTTTTAAAAAGAAACCTTTACTGACTTTTCCCCCCAATGTATTATTTCCTCCTTAGACATAGGAATCACTAAGAATCGCTCCTGGAGGCCTTTCAAAGACTATCTCATTTACTCATTTTCCATTTCTCTGATTAAAATAGCTGATTTCAGCAGTAAGTTACATACTAGTTGGTTGTTCTGCAGCTTCATATTTGACTTCTTACAGAACCCTGGGCTTAAAAACCATCTCACCCTGGAATTTGATTATCGTACAGTATATTGATTTGTCCTAAGATCTCCTCTACTGATACATCAAATTTCAGACAGTTCCTCAGAATTCCATCCTGTTTAGAAAAAATTTAATAATAATCAAGTGTGAAAAGTGGACAAATAATACTGGAAATAATCATGCTAGTTTTTCTTATTTGAGCTGAGCATTCCTTTTGCATGCAGCTCACCTATCAGCCTCTTCAGCTCTCTTTTATTACTAGCCTTTACAACTGTAACAAGCTCCTCAAATTCAGTATTGGGTGATCTTACTGTGATTTTATATGTAACCTGACAGCATTTATACTCTTTTCTATTTTCCTCACTTGCACAGGACTTACTCTTGCTACAGGCTGTCTTATTACTTCTATTAGTCTCCTTTACTAGTTTAGGCTTTTTTGTGTTGTTACTCGGGAGTCTGTCAGTGGTGATTTAAACATAGCCTTTAGACAGCTTTAATTTTTCAGCTTCTACATACATTGTTTCATTTTTCTCACTTTTGTAGGCCTCTTCATAACCTATTTTTGACTGTGGTGAGGGCTTCCTACGCATAATAGTCATTACTAAAGAAAGGTGCTCATACCTTGTGCCAAATTTTCCACGCTGCTCACAATTAAACAGCTGCATGTATTTTGTGAGTTCTTACTTTGCTCCAAAATGCAATTAAATTATGACACTTTGCAGAAGCTGGAAGTAATACATTTGAGAATAGCTTAAATGCACTACTGACAAACTGCATCAGTACATCAGTGCTTACTACATAATTTATAAATAAGAATAAACACAGATTAGTTCAACAGTGGGAGCTACACAGGACCATTCGTCTTCCAAGCCAGACACCCAAATCTCAGAGCCCTGCAGATGAGTGCCCACATGTGACAGAGGTGATGGAGGTGTTGTAATACTTATTCTGAGTTTCTTCATGTTCAATTTTTGAAGCTAATAGATCAGCCTTAGCGCTGCACTACTTACATGTATATTCCTTTTCACAAAGGACATTCAAAGAAAGTTCTACAGCCTCACAATTGAGGTGCTTTAAAGTTTACAAATTACACCTTCCTGCTTGCACAGAGAGAGGGTGACGTGGCTTGGGGAAGTCTTTCGACACATTACCTGTCTGGTACGTGGCAGTACTGCCTGGACCAGAAATTCCCCAACAAAGAAAACCAGTTGGTAGAGAAGTTAGAGATCATGACCAGCACTGCACCAGGCAGACTGCCACAACGAACCCAGTCCTCTTCTCTGTCTACACAGGGAAATCTGAAGTGGAGAAACGCCTTCTCAAGCGGTCTTGGGGCATTGGTGCAGCCTATGTGGTTGAGTAGGCTGGGAGCTCAGAGGAGAGCTGCTGCTTGCCCTCCCACTGCTCCATGGAGATCCTGGCACAGCTCCTTCTGCCCTGACCAGGAGATGCTGGTAAAGCCTGGCTGGGAAACCTAGAGTAGTTTGGGCAGGTTATCAAAAGATTCCCTAAACAACACTTAGGGAATGGAAATGGCAACTGTGAAACATTACGGAACTGCTAAAGCAAAGGACCTTTTCCTTCCTTACCTCAAATGGGTCTTCCTCGACTGAGTATAAAGGAGTGGCTGAGAAAAAAGCTTCTCAAAGACCGTAAGAATTCTTTATGATAGTGATGGAAAACCTACACAGTGCTGTCACACAACAGTCTCCCCAATGGTCTCCAGTATGGAATATAAAAATACCTGAACAACATCACGGTATCGCATGTATTTACAAACTCACACGTGTTCTTTGGGCAACGCTTCATCACTTCCAAAGGTTGATCAAGTATTTTTACTAAACGAGCAGCCCTTCATACACGTTACAAGTCACCAAAAAATGTGTGTTTTAAAAAAAGACTTGAAGTAGTTTACTGAAACTCAGTTTGACTTTATTCCTCTGTCTGTAAAGGCACATTTCTTCTCTACATCCAGCTGTAGAGGTCTCAAACCATTCACAAATACTTTTCAAAAAGCTCTGGTTCCTCTATCAAAGCGACCACATTTTGAAAATTCTGGTATCTGGTAAGGCAAGGAAGGCCCAGCTGGAGAAATCAAACACGTGAGAAGTGAGGTAGAACCACATCTCCAGGTGCACACACACGCTGCATGCGAAGGCAGCGTCCTGAGACAATGCCCTGCACAGAGCCTTGGCACACCTTGTCTTTATCTGAATCCTGGATTGCAGGCTATGCTTTTACAGATCCAAACAAACAACGTCTTCAGGAAAAAAAAAATTATACTTACTGGGAGAGTTACTTTCTTCAAGTGGCATTCCTTTTGCAGTAATTCATAAACATATTTAGTAATGATCTATAAGAAAAAAAAAAGAAAGAAATGCAAATAGCTATTAAACCACTTACAGTAATGATATATCCAGGCAGTCAACTTAAAGACTAGTTGGTTAAACTTCTAAGCGCTTGTATACGTGTTCCCACTTATCTGAATCCTTTACTAAACAACTAATTATAGGACTTGGAGCTTTACACAAAAAGGTCCTCTCTGGCCCTCAGAAAACGCTGCTTGTCAGTACAAAGAAATTGTAACTGTACCTGTGAATCCATCACGTGCTGCTTGTGAATAATTATGTGCCTCAAAACTAAGGATTATAACCAATTAATATATACTCAGGGGTACAAGAAAAGCTCTCTTTTGCAAAGAAATACTTTAAAAGCATTTTTTTCCATAAGCAGGACTCCTGAAACCCTCTCCCCTGCAGGTTCACTTCATGAGCTACAGAGAGAGCAGATCTTTAGTCACCCCCAGCACAAGTTGCCTTGCCATTTCTATTCACTGAACAGGGGAGGGATGGGTCAAAGGTTTCTAAATAGAAGAAAAACCCTGACTGATTCCCCACTATGGGGGAGTTTAAGTCTCTTGCCTTCATGTAGAAATAAAATTGAAATTTTAGACCTGAAACAAAAGGAATTATTTCAAAGAGCAACCAAAAAAAAAAAAAAAAAAAATCAACCTAGTCGCAAGGAAAGGCTTGCTGTCTCAAAAGTAACAAAGTTGTTCACACTTCAAAGGCTTGCCTAATATCTAGGGAAATTTTTTTTCACCCTTATATATTCTAAGAAAAATGGAGATGCAGATGTAAGAACTTTCTAACTATTATTAATTTGGGAATTAAACGGAGGAACAAACTAAAGCACTTTGTCCATATGGGGCTGTAAAAACAGTTTGGAAGTAACTGCCTGGATTTCACTGGCTACAGGAGTTAAGGGGGAAAAAAAAAAAGGCAAATTAAAGAGGAAAAAAAGTGCTCATTAAGAGCCTCAAATGGTGCTTGCCTTCCCTTTAAAGCTTGGGGAACTATGTTTAAATTCCAGACAGGACAAGATCTAAGTCCCAAAATATTAATCCAAGAATATCTGGGTACAAACCCAGCTGGTATTCTTTAGTCCAACCCCTCAAGGCCACAATTACAGCCATCTGAACCCACAGCATATTAAGCCACAACAGAAACGTCGCTGTAACAAAGCTCTCAAGTGATGGCATCTTAACAACACACTATGAACTGAGCAAGTAGGAGCCAGGGTATCATAAACTTCAATTTTAATTTTCCAAATGCACAATTACCAAATAAAGTTTCAATGAAGTCCAAAAGTTTTCATTATGTACATGTGAGCAAACACAATATGCAAACGTTTGGAACACATTTGAACAAATTAGAGGTACTGATGAAGGCTAATTAAAAATGTTGGTGCGTGCCCCTCCCCTTCCTTTCACAAAAACCCAAAATCTTTATTACGATTATGTGAATTCTTTGCTACCCTGCTCAAATACGTTTATTGATAGAATCATGTTCAAAAAACTTTATGGTTTTAAAGAAAATCAGTCTTACTGAACATTACTATCTACAGGGAAACTGCAGTTGGAGAAAGAATTTAGCTGTGAGCGATGAGTTGATTTAAGACATGTTTATCCCCAAAGCAGTATGTTAGGAACATGCATACAGTGTAATTTTACCTTCAGGGCCAAACTTTTTATGGTTCACCGAAATCAACTTCAGTGTAATGCCAACAAGTAAAGCAGTTAAGTTCCTGCAGTCTCAGATGCTGATGTTGTACAGACATTAAAATGTGTATAATGATAATATGGCCTCAAACATAGAAATTTTATTTTTCACTCTAAATCCAGGCATCTACTAACCGTCAAAACCAGTAAAAGAACACTCGGAAAAGAAAAAAATTGCTATGAAGAAAATATATTTCAGACACTGCTTGCAAAAATCTACACTTTTTTGCAGCAATGTGTTTGTATCTATTTCTTCTATTCTCTCTCATCTATTTAGACTGTGATGTCTTCAGGGCAGAAGTAAACCTTTACTCATTTTTTCCAGAGCCTGGCTCAATGGGGCTCTGATCCTAACTGGCTCTTTATGCACTACTCTAATATAATAAATAGCGATATCCGCCTTAAAAATGGGGCTGTTTAATCAGTAGAGGACTCTGGTATAGCAAAGACTTAACCTAATGTAATGCTTTTAATAACAGTAAACATGAAGAAAGATATAGTAGGTAGGAGGCTCAGACTCAAAGTGTGAGATTACGATCCTCAGGCAGCTCAGCACCTGGATGGTCTCCACAGACCAGACAGACTTGAAGAAAAACTGCCATAAACTGCCCCCAGTACATGCAAGACCACACGAGGGGTTTTTTGGCAGCAGAAGATCAACAAGTTCAGGGATATCCTCGCAATGGCTGGTATGCTGTCAGCTTTAAAGGATAGAAAGCGATACACAAGATTTCTTGAAGTAGCAGCAAAGCCCAAAATTTCCCCAGATTTGAAATCATCATCGTAACAGCCAGGTTTCCTGCACGTTGCATGGATGTGCCTGGAAAATCTAGCAGAATTCTGTAGTTCCTAGGAATATGGCCGCACGTAACTGAAAATGCTACAAATCCAACATTACTTCTGGAATTTTATGCTTTTAATTACTTCTTGTGATTTTATGGCTGATCTGTAATTTTGAAAAATTAACTTTTAAAATATCTTTTCTGCAGGCTTTAAAAAGAGAAGGGAAATTAGACTTACTATTATGAATCTATACAATTTAAATAGCCACAACTTCTTTAAGTAGAAGTATTAGCCCATGTATGCTGGTATTTTATCTTTAAGAACTGAAAACTGTTGTAGGATGTTGAAAACTGTCTTGTGCCTTTTTGCATGAGAAGGTGGGTACGATTCCACTCTATGAACTCTCTTGGACTAATCATTGGTCACAAGGTTGCTCATGATGGCGGGTATTTAGTGACAGAGGCTGTTCAATCCAGTCCAGTGTTAAGAGCTCATCTGGAACTCTCAAGCAACAAATTGTCCAGCACAAGTCACTCTCAAGGCAAACTGTAACGCTTGCTAGAGAGCCCTACTCATGTTATTTGTGCTAACCTGGGATATTTATGCCTTTTTCTAAGGCCCTTGCAACTCATAAGGCGTGCCAACGCCGTAAGCAGTACACTGCATTGTGATTCAAGGTAATAAGGTTGCTGGTGAGCAGGTAGCACCATGTCTGAGATCCGAAAGGAAAAAAGAACCAATAGTACAGCTTGCCCAAAGTGTGTGAAATTAATTGCCTGGTGAATGGAGGAAAAAATGGTATTTCTGTACTTCTTGTATGAGGCACTGGAAACTTCAACCCCATTTTACAGTGTGTCTGCTCTTCATTCATGCAGTCCATCAGGAAAACAGACCCCAAATAGGGTAAGTATCTGAACTAAGCACTCTCCAGGTGTTCTTATTGCCTGCTCTGAGAACTGGGGGGAAAAAAACCAAACACAAAATCAAAAAAATTCCATGCCTCTCATGACCTATTTTGATCGCAAGGGAGAAATCCTTTCCAAGCACAAAAAGGTATTTAGCTTAACACTTCCACCCCTCAAAAATGTTGTATTCGAACTGTGATAGGAGAAACTTTGTTTGATGAAGTCATAGCTTTTCTCAGTTCTGTTGAACTAGAAGAATTCCCAGAATGAAGGCAGGTTGATGACAGCAGGGACCACAGCTGAGTGGAACACGTCCTGAACAGTAAAAACAGTGAAAAACACCAGTACCTAACCTCTGCCACCATTTCCTTGTTACAGTTTTCCTTCACCTGCTGTGGACAAGGTTGAAAGCAGTAAGACATATGGTTCAGGACAGGAACGAAACTTCAGCACTCACAACTGCCCTTCAAGAAGCTTAAAACAGTGAGTCTTCTGACTTATGTTGGATATAACAGTGTGGATACCTCCAGAAGTACCTTTTCAAAGCGCTAGGGGCCCCAAATATGACATCTGCAAAGTCCAACAGTCTTATGGACGATTGGGGCATAGGTCTATGTCCTAACAGTGATGCTTCATGTGGATCCAGAACATAATTTTAATTATAGAGAAATTAAATTTGATTACTTGGCTGGACAACAAAAAGGATAGAGACAGAGAAGACCACAGAATGAAGAGAAACATATTATCTTATGACAGAGCTGAGATTTTACCCTCGCATTGCTAAATATTCTGCACAGTGGTGGCCAGGACTATAATGCTGCATGCGGTCTGCAGAGCAAAACTGAAATTCCAGGTAGTTCTGGTACACATAATCATAGTACACGTTAACTGGTAAGGTCCTGGCTTCATATGACTTGTGCTCTTTTGAGACTATACTGTTCACATAGAGGACTTTCTTCAGGACTGTTTCCAATTACCAAAAAGCACTGAAAAATTCTCTTAGCTGCATAATTTGTAAAATCTTTTCAATACACCATCCTGAAGCTATGCGACCAACACCTGCATACAACTATGTGAAAAGAGAAATTAGAGACTAAGAGCCGTTGAGACCGACACATTTAAAGTTACAAAGATCCTGAAGGTACTGAAGCCTAAACGTTTTAAGTGAAGACAAATACCAAAGAGACTCTTCAGTGCAGCAAGTATTGGAGGCCTTTGAACAGCTAAAGTCTGGAAAAGAGGACAACCAAAAAGCAGGCCCACAAAGCAAGAAGGCAACTCCAAAAAAACTTAGTTGAAATAACATACCCCCATTTTAAGTCTGTAAGAAGCTGAAAGAAGCCTTATAACACATATCAAAAACGTCAAGGACCAGCTTGGCGCACATGAGGAAGAGCAGAACTGCGGCCGACCCACTGGTGAACTTTTTCATAACAGAGACAGTCAGGTATACAGACAACAGATCACAACTCAACGACTTGTTTCCTAACACCTACACCCTAATCCAGAGGAGCTGCTTCAGTACATACCACATCAAAAACCATGCCGGGACGCAGTGAAGTGCACTGAGCTTTGCTCATCGAGCCCCTTCCACCCCCCACTCTGTGCTTTACAACCCAAGTCCTCTGAATTATCTTTTTTTTTTTTTTTTTTTTTTCACTGAGTGTGTTCCCACTTTCAAAACCAACTGTGGGTGACTCTACCCACCACCAGACTACATAAATGAACAGAACAGCAAACCTTCTGCAGAGGGAGAAAAAAGAAAAAGTAAACTACACAAACTTGCAAAATGTTTTCTCAGGAGTGAATTCTCTGCTGAAGACATATTAAAGAAATGGCACAGGCCCGTGTGATTTGTGGCTTTCACTTCTAAACCGGCACCTACCAGTATTCACTGGAAATCATTACCATGCGACGAATGTTCATGGATTCACGACAGATGTGAGGAACCCTTTGGTTAGTGCAAACCACAAAGTCCCTTTGAAGACAATCAAATGCCACATGTCCCTCTCCTCTCCCATATGTGCATCCCTCATGACCAAAACGCCAACAACCCTGTCGCACGGTTGGTGTATGGTTAACACATGATAAAGAATAAAGCACATGTGACATGACAAAGGATAAAGTGCATGCGAGCAGTTGACATTACAACCACTCACGACAGAGGATGGATTACAAGACCTTGGAGAAAGGATAAAGGAGCACAAGCTGTCAACTCAAGTTGTCCACGCCACTGCCCGCTCCTACACCCTTCTAGCAGATTTCTGGGAAAAAAAGAAATGGAGTAAGTTACCAGTTAAATATATTCTTCTGGTGGAGCAGATCCAGCTGGATGGATCTGAGATTCCCCACATCACGTTCCTCATTCACAGCTATTCAAAACACAAACAAAACCCCATCACCACCATTACTACTCCTGTTACCACTTTTCACTACTCCAAGGATTAAATGCGAATGGAGACAGAACTACTCTCTCAAAGTTAACAGAGGCTACTTCCCATCAAGAGTGAGATGTGTTGGCAATGATACACTCACTCAGTGGATAGGAGGTTTCTGCCTCTGAAGATGTCAACTTGTGAAACAACACTCCTTAAATGACTTATCAGAGCACTTGTTTTCATTAATTTTTAAAGACAGTTCTCAAAGTACATGAAAGTGCAGAGAGTAAGAGAATCTCATGGCAATAATTTTGCTTGTAGGTTTTTATTAGTGGCCAGATTTTTTAGAATAATATAGGTATTACATTTAAAATTAAGGAGACTGTAGCTAAGAAAACATAGGTGCAATGGCACTTTCCTTCTTGCTTGACTTCCTGTTTCTTCGTAAGTCCAATAATAAAAAGGGTTAGTACATTATTAGGGTCATTAGTAGTTTATTATTCTTTTATTAACCTTATGAGTTAACAATACTTTAACCACAGTTTAATCTCCTGCATAAACATATATTACAGGAAAAAAGAAAAAAGGGAAAAAATTACAATTAAAAATATTAGTGAAAAAGACTTGCTCAGAAACCACTGAAGCCTGACCATCTCTACTTTCTACAATAACTTGCACAGATATAATTTGCTATGCTTTGAGCTGAAGTAGAGAAAAATGCAAGGTTTTTTATTTTTCTTTAGAGAATGCAGAAACAATTCAACCTTAGGTTCACTTGTCAATCCCCACCCTGTGACAGAACTGCGCTTAAAATGTGTAACAGTTGAACATTACCAGTTCGCCTGACAAATCCACATATAGAACAAAACCAACCTCATTTGCCTTTGTGTTCTTTTCCTAAAGTAGTATGTTCGACTTGACGTCGCACAGTACAGCAAGAGATTCACCCTCAGCTCCCCAAACCTCTAAAACGCTTTCAACTACAAATTCGGACTGACATAACAAGCTACAACCTCTTGAATCTAACTTTCTCAAAAATTGGATCTTTCACAGGCATAGAAAGAATACTGTTTTCAAACAATTTCAGTTCCGCCTAAGACATTAGGCCCCTCAGCACTACTAGCATTTTCTAAGAACTTCAAGGCAGTGTGCAGAGGTTGGAGGTTTTATCACTAATCTTAAAAATAAACAAGTATAAACCACTAGAAGCAATGCCATTACGAGTAATGGATTTTCTTGTTTTATAAGATTTGTCTCCCCATTAGTAATAAGCACTTTAACGCAAAAAGGGAAAAAGAGCACAAGAAGGAAACAATCCTTGTAACATCCAGTAGTCTACCCATAACTTTTTCCTCTTTGCAGTGTAAGAGCAATAACGTTCAGTGAAACAAATGCAAAATGAATTCCAACTGACTGCCCTGCGGCAAATCTCAAGTGGTGGGACTGACCCGAGGCTTGCTACTGTGGCTGCCATAGCCTTGGTTGAATGAGCTTTATTTTGACCCTCAAGTGACAAACCTGCCAATAAGTGACAATGAGAGATGCAAAGGAACTTTTTGACATACTGCTCTTGGACACAAGCCCTTACCTAAGAACTGGGACAAACAAAAAAAATCCACCGACACCATGCCAGAACAAAAAAAATCCTAAAAGCTGAATGGACTTTCTAAAGGCTCTGTTCACTGCAAGCTAAAAAAAAAAAAAAAAAAAAAAAAAAAAAAAATCAATGGCATTTTAAAAATCCACAAAAGACCTCACTTGGATTATAGTGTGGGAGAACAATTCATTAAGATGGAATTGACATTACCTCTAAGGGATTTCTTGCGTTTTCTTCTGAAAGCAATTCAATTCAATCTTAACACATGGGTGTGATATTCTGGATTCTGAGTTGACTGATCACAAATAGAATCTCAAGATCTTTTGAGAGAATTAAATTAAAACCAACAGGGATTTGTCATGAATGCAGCATATACTGTTGATATGATTTGACCCAATGTTTTGTTACACGGTCTTTGCTGACACCTGTTGGTTTATTTTTTGTTTTTCTTTTTTCTTTTTTTTTTCCTTTTTAAGAAAAGCATCTCTAAATTTAGAAATCGCTTGGCAATTAATTGGCTTCAGAAATGGCTTAATTACATAGCCTATTTTATGAAAATTCTCAGTTCTTTTTAAATATGCATACATATAGATACATATATATTAATATGAAGCAGAGGCTTCTAGCAAGCACCTTGCACCAGAAGCAATTAAACATCAGCAGAAAGCATGACCTCTATCCCCAAGCTGAGACAAAAAACAAAAGGATGAAAAGGTTGCAAAACAAAGAAGGAAACTAAAAAAAGCCCAGAAGAATAACAGAGGAACAAATATAAATGCAGATTATAAACACATTTTAATATTCCAATTCAAAAACTAAAACTTATAATTATTATCTCTAAATTTCCTATTACAGATGAGTTATAAAAAGGGACCTGAGAGAAAGAACAGTAGCAGTTTTGATTATTCCAACTATTAATGAAAAAAAACGTAGTTTAGGTGGAGAGGTGGTGCTATGCAGTTTTGAAAGGTTAAAAATCCATGCCAAACCCAACTGACATATCAGATTAACATAGTTAAAGCATACCAGCTTTTGTGCTCAGAGACAAAAAAGTCAGTGATGTGTCAAGCATCTCATTTTGCCACCTTTGATTCCTCAGCAGAAATGACCAGATAAATATTCACAGATGGACTGAAGGCTTAATTTTATGTAAATCCAGGGCAGAACTCAAATTAACACCTTCTTTCCATAGCAAGATGTCTTAACCATTTTGCCACCATGCTCCAGAACAGTACTGGGTCAAAATAAATTGGATTTACATAAATTTAGCTGAAAAGGGCCATGGCACTGACCATTAGCAACATTTCTTTTTTTCTTTTCTTGGCACAAATAGTAGCTGATACCCTCAGAAACACAAATCACAGAAATGTTTATAGTTTCACTATTAAATAATACCTGCACCTCTTTTTACTAGGTCAGTAAACCAAACAGATTGCACCGGGGTCATTAACTCAATCACACACTTAAATGTCAAACCTGGGATGGTGGCTTGCTTTGAGGAAGTGACAAAAGCCAGCAGTTAAATTCTGAGAGAAATGGCTAGCTTTCTTTCTGTTTTTCCAGTTGATGGTTATGATACCCAGTACTCTGAAAGAAACTTCCCCTTAAGGAGAGAAAAACCTGCCCTGAAGGCACTGTCTCTTCTGGGGGTATCAAGCTGAAGGTTAAGAAAACACCTTGGACACTGATGAACCTTTTTCTCTTCTTTTTCTTCACTCTTTCTCAAGAAAAGATTTCCTTTTTCTATTCCACATGACTGAGCCCATCTAACCCAGCCTTGTGTTCTGCTGGCAGGCAAACTTAAAGAGGCAGCAAACTACAAAAAACTCCAGATATGGTAAATGCCAGGAGAACTTTCGACCAAGAGGTAAGGAAGATTGTTTCAAATGTGACAAGTAAAATCCCGATGCTTTTGCTCTTGTATAAAATGCAGAAAACCATTTAATATAACAATGAAATAAATTATTATTTTAAATGTCTTCATTAAATCAAATTTGGAAAGGTTATTTTATGTGTTTTTTCCATTTTATTTTAAAAACAGTCCTACCAGGAAGAAATATTCTTGCTAACTGAGGTTTATAAAATAAACTTCCTAGCCCATACTACTTCACTTATTGTAAGGATACTGTTAGTGGCTCAGGAATATTTATATTGATGATGTACAAAAAGCAGAGCAGATCATTTCTCCCTATCAAATCACAACTGAAAACCTAACGTGACCAATCATGCAGCACACGCACGTCCAAAGACAGCAAATCAGTGTAGCACTTCTCATTAAGCTGCGTGGGCACAAGTATCAGAAGAAGAGGAAAAACAGCTAATAGTGAAGATCTGTACACTACAATTTACTGTGTTTTAATGAATTTTAGCTATATATTTTGCTTGGGAAGGAATCACATCTTTCTCAGTCCAACAAAGATACAGTCCAATTACACATAAAATTGCTTAATATGACAGTGATTAAGAAGGATCACAACAATTCATGATTTTATGCAAACTTTGAGTACTAGCTTGTGTCTTTGACCTTCTATTGAATACAAATATTATGAGAGAAAAGCCCTTTTTTGTTTGTCAAATGGGACATTTTGCAAGCTCTAACAGAAATTTTGCATTAAACCACCATAACACTTAGCATATCCAACTAACTAAGCAGGTATTTCTAAAAAATCTGTGAAGCTATGAAACAGCCTGAGTCAGAAAATACTGATGTCCCGTTCTGATGTCCATTTATACACCTTGTGACCAGGATTGGTTCATGTTCGTCTTTGCCAATTTCCCAAGAGAAGTTTGCGTGGCAGGAGCCTTTGCTCTTTTGGAGGGATGGGGCAGGCAGAAGAATAGCCATGGGTTCTATACAGAAGTTATTAATAACAAATATATCAAATAAGAAGTAGTGACAATTCCTACTGAACAGTATCAAAATATGGCCTGGAAGGGAAACTTCTCCCTAACATCCAATTTCTGTAATTTTATAGTATCTCATAGAAACATTAAGTAGGCAATTTTATCACCTAGACACAGATAAAGAAAATGGACATCAGTAACAGTGAGCAGCATGCTTGTGTGCAATTTATAATTACACCACAGCCACCAGTTCTGTGTTTGGTGAAAGGGTGTTACAAAATAGAGAGACACATGAATGACATTTTAAATGGATCACGTATCCGATAAAATAAGGTGAACGCAAAGAACAGTCCAGAGAATAAAATGAAAAGGTGAGATTAGGAATCAGACAGATTTTTGCCTAAAAGCAACTTGTTCTATGACAAGAGATTTTGATACAATTATCTCTACGCCATGAGAACAGAGCAGAGGACCTGCACTGAGGATGATTTTCTCTCCGTCAAATACAAAACCGCATTTATTGCTCTACACAACACGGGGTGCTGTGATCACACGCTGACTGCGCGTCTCCACCACCACAGCTACTGTCAGTCAGTAATCTGGGCAATGGGCGCACAGGCTGATGGGCACTCCCACGGTGTTCTGCTCAAGGCCTAACCCAGACAGAAGAGGCGGGAGACCAGCATGTCACCACAGAGTCTGGCAGCGAGCAGGCTGACAAGTGACAAGCCTACAGTACCATCTACAGTTTGCCTACAACCTTGTTTTCCAAGCTGCTGCTCCTCCATTTTTCTCTTCTACAAACCGAGACTAAGTTGTAAACCAGAGGCTACCTTCGGGCCAATGTTCACAAGGTGGCTCTCATCTGGCTGAGTTCCTGGGCGCTTGACCACACACAACAGTAGGTCCTGCTGCATTTGTGACCCAGGCCTGGGTCTTGCAGACTGCTCCTGCACCCAGGAGAATCAGAGCTTGCAGGGGGCAAGCAGCTCCTGCAGAGGCACAGGGAGATCCCAGCAGCACCCGCAGCAATTCATGGGCAACATCAAGGCACAGGCAGACAGCAACCTACAGCTTGCCATGAGAATCCCATTTTTGTCCCCTAATTGATGGCAGAGACCAAGCCTTTTCTTGAGTTAATGAAATGGAAGCTTTGGGTTTTTTAAACAGCAAAATGCCTCCACTGATACTGGAAACAATTACTGCTGCTCCTTTTGATAGTCAGCCAAATAATTTGTTTTTGGCTGGGTTGAGGGGAAATGAATATTGTGGCTTCTCCTGCTATTTGTGCTGCTGGCTAATGTGCCTTATTTTCCCAACACAATATTCCTAAAATTATGAGTTGTAATGAAGGATCAAGAACATATGCATTCCTGAATATTGGACGTCAGCCCAAAAATTACGTTACTACAATCTAAGTTAGGACCCTTTCTGTTACTGAATGTAGCCTGTCCAAAAAAACCTTTATGAAACGGTACTAAAAATGTGCATCAACCTTCACTTCCTACTTGTATTCACCTCAAGATTTACTTAATTTCTGTTCACTCTACCCATATTATCTCTAGGGTTATAGGCTATTTTTATGTCAAAAATTATTAGTAGGTCATTTAATACTGCAGCCAAATGAATTCTGCTTTCTAATGTACCTGACAATATCCTCAATGGGTTTCCTGTGGAGGTGGAAAGGTAAGCCCAAGAAACTTACAAGAATACAGTGAGCATTTCACCAAAGTTTCTAAGTTTCTAAAAGACAGGAGAAGAAAAGATATTTTTAAATTCTTAGGCAGACTGTGAACTGAAATCAGATTTGTGTTACAGATTTGACGAACACCATCTCACAGATTTACTTTGGAAATATCCAGTCACACTGTATCAGTATAAAGAAAAATTTGTTCTGGAAGGAAATATTAATGATATATTTTATTACTTTGCAGTTTTAGCTTACTGATGTAGAACTGATCAAACTTGAAGCCATATACTTGCAACTCAATATGCACCTTGATCATTTCCACAAGCTGACTTCAACGTATCAGCTGTGAAAATTATTTGAATTTTATCTACCTACAACCACACACATCTGGAAATATTTTTGCATACTAGACATCACCGTGACCAAGAGCACTGAATTATGTTGACATCTGCAAGAACTGATCAGACCTCTCACTTCATGATTAAACCTTATGTGGTCCCTAGCAAAGTAGCATCCAACGCTCTCTGACATTCCCGAAATACTTAAGTGAGAAGAGGTGTGACACTGTAAATTGAAGAGCAGATCGAAACCCAGGACAAACAAGAGCTCTGTTCCTGGCTGAATGCTACGAGTACAAGCTCATGTTATCAAACAAGCTGTTTCCTTTTCTATTATAAATTGATCACAAGGCAAACACGCTCTTAAAGCGCACTTTTGCCAAACACAATGGAGTTGAGCAGGAGTATATATGCTATCATGTAATACTTTTTCAAGTGTGTCATGACACGTGTCTCGAGAAATCTGTGGTGGAAGGCAATATGCACTCTGAAACCTGGAGTAACAGAGGAGTCTGGGAGCAGGTGGCAGGATCCATAATAACAGCAGCACTTGACAGAACCATAGCTTTGATGCGGCAAGCAACTGTTCTTTCTTCTCCATGTCACGTCCTGACTGTAACAGCCTGACATTCAGCACCTTTCCTGAACAACCAGTTAACAGCTGCTTAAGATTCGCGGTGCTCCTTCTGAAGTTTTCATGCTGTCCTTCAGAAAACTTCAGTGAGTCATTACATCTGACCACCTTAGAAAACTTGGAAACCAGCACATTTTCCTCCCTTAGAAGTCAGTTTCAAGGCTGCTATGAGCCTAGCCCCGTCTACCATGGCCATTCCTCACATCTCCCAGGAGCAAGCTTCATCTAGGGTCTCCTGTCTACCAGGAGGCTCCACCACAGCAGTATGCAGACAGATTTCTGTCTCAACCATGCATGGTTAGGGTGTTCCTGCTTAAAAGCAGTCTGCAATTTTTTAATTGATCAGCCTGATACGACTTTGAAGCTGCCCATGCTTTGAGCAGGGGAGTTGACTGCAGAATCCCCAGAGGTGCAACCAAAATTATTCTGTGATTCTAAGATAATACCCAAGCTATCAATACCACCTTGTGCTGGTTCTGGCTGGGATAGAGCTAATTTTCCTCACAGTATGGGGCTATGTTTTGGGTTTGTGCTGAAAACCAGTGTTGATAACACAGGGATGCTTTTCATGATTGCTGAGCAGCACTTACACAGAGCCAAGGCCTTTTCTGTTCCTCACCTCACCAGCAAGTGGCTGGGGGTGCACAAGGAGTTTGGGGGGACACACAGCTGACCCAACTGACCTAAGGAATATCCCAGACCACATGGCGTCCTGCTCAGCAATAAAAGCTGGGGGAAAAATAAGGAAGGGGGGATGCTTAGAGTTATCTTTTGATAAGCTGGTTGTCTTTCCACGTCACTGGAGCTTGGCTTTCCTGGAGATGGCTGAACACCTGCCTGCAGGTATAAAGGCATAAAAGGCTTCAGTCTAATTGTCCCAAACTCTAGAATGCATAATTTTTGACTGCATAGGGAGAGTGTGCCTCCCCTCTGAAGATGAACCAAGCAGGTTTCTTCACCCTCGTAAAGATCTCTCTCCTAAGACACATCAAGACGTGTATGGAAGAAAGACATCGCTGCTTTTCACATTAATGGGTTCAGCCACAAGCTAAATTCTTGTAGCCCTTTGCTGGGACAGTAAGTGTTAACACCCACACAGATGTCTAGAACAGAAAAATACAGTCCTCAGCCATTACTGTATGCCAGCACGAGCTTCACGAGTACAAGCACGCATGGATCATGATGATCAATCTTGCCCGTACATTTCATACCTATGACAGAAAGACTTGCTTCTGTCCTTCTGCACTTGATGCAGGTAGATAGCTCACGGGATGTTTGCTGTATTCCTATTTTAGTAATGCATGTGATGGTTATCAGTCATTTGGCTGTCAGAGCCCCCAAAAGGTGCATTCACTACACTGACTGCTGTAATCCTCAGCCTAACATCGAACGTCATGACAAACCACTGTAACACTGGAAAAGGATTCACGAGTTCTGCTATATCTTGGCCACTTATTTCAATGATATTCTGGCCATTTATACATGTTGACTTTGAGGGTAGTTGCTTCCACAGAAATAGCAACATTTGTACACATATGTGCACGGATGTACATACGCTGAAGAAGCTCAGTTTGCATCTCATGAGTGTTGGGTATGCTGGGTAGGCTATTTTCCAGTGAACACTTTGACTTCTGTGAAAAGCATATCACTTCTGAAAAAAAATACCAATCCTTCCCTCAATGAAAGATCTATGAAGTTCTAAGCTGAACAAAACCCACGAAGAACTGGTGCAACTATCAGCATTGTGTCCTGACATATCTGACACTTCATCCCACCTCAACAAAAGCAATTCCTATCCGAGAGCTTCACCATTTCTATTTTGCTGACTGCTATTTTAGCATTATTCCCCACCTCCATTGCTACCTGCAGTTTCACACAGGTTTTTAACCAATACACAGAACATTTGTTTTAAAACTTAGAAGTTAAAAGGCTCTCTAAGTCAGCAGTAACAGAAATGTTCACTTCAAAAATCTGACGTGCATTTCCATAGTATTGAGTAAAGCAGGATTAAGAACTTGTTTCAACAAAAATGATAAAAAAACAAACACATTTTTTGAAAAGTTAAGATCAACTGTAACAATCAATCTTGATACATTTAATGGCATAGAAGAAACTGAGTATCAAACCCCTGATGATCAGGCAGCAAGAATGCTTAGCACTTTCCAAGTACTTTCAATTAAAAATTTCTTCTGGTTACCTGTCCAAAATTTTTTTTCTTTTGCTTGAACCTTCTGCCTTCCTACAATCTTCGTAAACTAAGATCAATTTCCTTCTTTCATTTATGTCATTACCTTCAGATGGTGCAACCAACTACAGTAACACTCCCTCTGTGCCTGCTGTATCAATGTTATAGGAAAATAAAATACTTAGCCTCCATTTTCCATTTAAGTCTGCATTTTTTTCGTAGTTTTCTAACCAATTTCATGAAATCAAAAGTACATACAATATCCAAAAAGGTGTCTCACATAGAACTGCAGCTTACAGTGGACAAACGCCCCCACTTCTTAATTTAGTATTCTCCCCTCCTGCTTAAACATCAGCTTTAAGTTCTAATGCCCCAAAATTCTTATCAGCATGTGATGAAGATACATCTCTTATGCATGAAAATTAATCATGTCTAAAAACAAGTTCAGGCTATAAAACTTAACAAAACCACTTTCAAATATGTTTTACACATTTACTTGGACTTTTATGTGGAACTCTTACACGCATTCCGACTGCAGTGGATGTATGTCAGGTTTTATCTTAAAAAACCCACGTAGAATAGAGCCATATATACTGAAAATGAAGACAGAAGCTTAATTCCTGAATCTAGAAATTGAAAACATTTTTACATGCTTTTTCCATCCTGTGTTATGTGGTGTCAGATCTACAGTGATAAGATAAAGTTACCATAAAATCTGTATAATTTACACTGCTGGAAAGAAGGCAAAAACATATGCACACACACTCCCCTCCTAGTTAATTCAGTGAAAACAGAAAAAATTATTTTTCTCCTCAAAGATCTTTCATATCTTATTACCAACAACATACTCAGGGTATCACTCAAGAGAGGAACTCAAGGATTTGGCAGATACACTGGGAAGAGTTAAGAGGTGCAACGACCCAAAAAACCCAAGAGGCAAATCTGGAAACCCAGAAGGTGAGAAGGAATTGGCACTGTTTGTGCAGGAGCATGATGCTTTCCTGAATCGTCACAGACAGGACAGTGCGTGAGTTAAGATAAATAACTACGTATTAAGCCTCTCAAAATCCTAAGTAACCAATGTATTGAACTGATCTTCCTTAATAGTCATAACTGCATCTAACGGCTTCAAGCATGCTAACTGGGTATTTCTGCTGCAGCCATCAACAGAAGATAACAGATACCAAAATTCAGTTGTGATTGAGTTAATGAATTGAGCAGCTGGAGCATCTTAAAGTAATTTTAGGTTGTTTGCACATACAGAAATACAACGCTCTATTGATTTATAATTGAATTTTTTTCCTTTCAAATTATTCCTATTAAGGACTGACACAGCTGATACAGCTTTATTAAAAAATATCACTATTCTGCTGAATTTTAATAAAAATATTACCAGAAATCTGAAAGATATAGGTTTCTTGTTGAAAACACAGAAAGTGTTAAATTCTTTATCTTGGAAAAGCTGAAAATCCTGTGAAAGAGAACTAACTCTTCCGGAGTTCTGCAACTGAGGTAAAATAAACATATTTTAAAAGAGCTGCTTGATGAAGGCAGTAATCTACATATCTCTGGTTTTCAAAAAACTCCTGCTGAAACAGTAGGAAAATACTTTGCCTTTCACAGAAACTTTTAATATCACTGACGGAAACAAGAACTGAACATTCATAAGACAAAGGTGAACCAACTGGTTTCATCACATATGCTGATTTGTATTCTGCCTAAGCACTACTTAAATATATTTTTTTCTAGTCACCTAGTTGACAAAAGCCAGGTTTTTTTTCCACCACTCCTTTAACATAAAATAAGCCAACTACATCCCATCTTACTTCCTGGCTGTGAACTCTCTGCTGATTTTGGTGTTCACTATTCACTGTTTAAAGGTGGGAATGATTAATAAGACCAATGATACTTCAATTTTAGTCTCTGTGCAATAAATCTTGTTTTTTTCCTAACAAGAAAAAGGAGAAAGAAAGGAATGAATGCATTTAGATAAAAGGTGGATTAGTTGTATTTTTAATTTCAGCTACATGAAAATGGTTGGTACAAAAGTTTATTAAAAACTGAGAGTCTAAACTTTTGCATATAAACCCAGGATGGCAAGAATGGTTCTAATTGAACTAAAGCTGCTGAAGGTTTTATTTTTAAAAAGCTCATGATTAACTCATTGAAACACTCCCCCTACTCCAATTTTTGTCTTCTTTTTAACAATTAGTACCATTCTTTGAATTGCAGCAACTTGCAAGTGCTTTATAAACAACCATCTGCCTTATTGTATCTTCTCTGCTTTTCACTGTTTATCAATTTAAAAATGTAAAACACATTTATCAACACATTTATCAACAATGTAACAAATTCCCATCTGGGTTTATGAGATGCTCATCATTTCTTTCAAGACTCATGCTAACAATAATTATGAAACTATCTCTGAACCTTTCGAGTACTGTCATGTTACTGTGATGAACCAACCTACTGCCAATTGCTGCCTACAAACTAGAAGAGTTCACTGAAGCACATCTGACATAATCATTCCAGTAAAAAGTCTTCACAAACAGCAGATTTTGAAAGCGGGTTTAGCATATGCAAATGAATATATTGCATGCAACAAAGATTCATATTTAAATTTAAATTTCCTTAGGTACTATTAAGTAGTCTTCAATCCTTGCTGTCTGTCCATCTACTTTGCTCCCCAAAAAGAAACGCTGAAGATGAACAGATTGTTGAAAGCTGAAATCTTTCTAAAATTCTAATGACAGTACACATAGATAATTTAGATTTTTTTTTTTGTGCTGCCCCTACTAGCGTTTTCTTTCTGTTATCAAAGGCATTGGTTCAAAAATGAGTGAAGTAAAAGGACTGGAAACTTATGGAAATGTATCACGGCTTAGGCACTATTAGAGAGAAATTCAATATCCTGCCCCATTTTTAGGTGCTTTATCTAGTTTGCTTAAAGAGTCTTGCATCATGTTTCTGTTTCACACTTACCTATCACAAATCAAAAATAATTAACTGAGTACAAAAAAACCTGTAACCAGTAAGGCATGGATTCCTAAAGAACTGTATATATAGACCCTGGTGTCTGAGAAGTGATAGGTGTTATTTAAGCTCTTCCTCCAACTGGTACGTTCAAAAGTCTCTATTGCACGTGGATTGTTCCCTGTCTAGTAAGAAATGAGATCACACCTAAATTTATTCTAAAGATCTTGCCCAATGTCTCTCTTCTGCTCAGCTATTTTTCTCCAAACAGTACAACTCCAAATATTTTTGTGACATTTACTCCACTGTAAAATTTTGCTAAAGCAAAAACCTTTTGCAACAGTCATTACTAGATGGGGCACAACACGCACAGGAATAGCACTATCAAATTGCTTCCAAAGGAAACCACCCAAAATGGGGTTTAAGCACTTTCAAACATGAGCATGGAAGAAATACTTCCATCAGATGCTTTCACTCTGCCTTTGAAACAGGACATAAAATTAGGAAGAGTTTGTTATGTTCTCAGTGAGGATTTTTACTACCCCAGGAAAGTTTACCCCTACTTGATGTAATACAAGAAACTGAAAACATTTAGTTCACACACGCTCAACAGACACCTGTTAAGTATTTGGCATCTAATCTCTTTGAACAGAACAACCTCTTCAACAGCCCTAGCCAAGCAAGCATCCCATGAAAGCAAATGTCCAAGAACCAGCCTATATATTACATCATTATCAATTTATTCTGTCCTCTCAGTAAGACAGATTTTTTTCAACCACTGAATAACTAACAGCAAATGCATTACAGTAAGTCAAGGTACACAAACATAATTTTGCTTAATCCATGGTGTGCAGCACATACTTTATTATATTAAAGTGTCACTAGCCAGAGAAAATCTGGAATGTTTAATGATAAACTGTCTGTGCAAAGAAACTGAAACTAGAGTGTAAGGATTTCTACTAATCATCTGCAAATTTTATTTGGAACTTGATCCCGCAGCCCTTATTCACAAGATCAGACCTATTGAGTTTATTCACATGAGCTTCGGCTGCAAGATTGGACCTTAAGTACTATCAGGTGCACGTGCAGCCTATCATCAGATTTTGGGTTATTCATGTAAGAAGCTACCCTTTCAAATGCAGACTACTTAATGCTTCCTTCTTCATTAACTTACATGTCCTCTTCTGCTGCTCTATGCTTTCATTTGTGCTATGTAAATAGCTTCTTTCTCTCAGTCATCCAAACAAATAATGCTCTTTGCAACCAAGGAGGAAATTAGTAGCAGGTGAACGCTTATTTTTTAAATTATGTTGAGACCAAGCTGTTCTTTAACTTATAGGAGATCTGGAAAGAAAAAAAATCCCATTTTACTACTTAGAGATCTTAATTATGGGTTGTCATTGTCATAATTCTACATACTTATTTTTTTCCCACACACAAATATTAACTTTGGTGGTTAATCTACTTTAGGATGAGCTGGACCTAACATTGTGCACACACTTTAAAGCAGTTTATTTAGTGGGACAAGACTTCTCTGATGATGTAAAATTAACTGTATCTTACCATACATGAAACATGCAAGGAATTTCTGACTTAGGTGTTCTATTTCTTTGCTTTCCGTATCTGTTCTACATAAATACAAGGTATTTTCTTGTGCTATGGTGTGGTAACTGAAAAATTACCACAATTCTTCTGCTGTCTGCTTATATGCTTCTGCAGGTCAGACAGGCTGCAATTACAAGAGATGGCATAAACCAGTTCTTGAACAGGACCAGAGCAGAGGCATTTATATCATGGTCCTCACTGTAATCTACATATTTACAAATCCTGTTTGACTTCTTTAAAGACATGGGTAGCCAAGTAAACTGTCAGTACAGGTAAAAGTCTCTTCATTTGTGATGGTACTCACAAAAACATCTGCAAATATTAAATGGCCTCCAAGCAATCACCCAATTATAATCACCCAGTGCTAGAGCTGTAAAAGACGTGCAGAGGGAGAGACAATAACTGCCTACTGATGCTAGGGGTACTCCGGTTACTGTAAGACTATGGAAGGAGAATGCAAATATTACCTTTCTCATACTAAATTCCATTATCAACACAACCTATATGACTGGCAAAATGCAAGGTAAAATCCCAGCAACAGATTTTAGTGGTATTTTCTTTATAAGTCCAGGTAATTTCAACATTATGATGAAGCAGGGGCTGAAGCTGACCGTTGGCAATTTCAGCAGCCATAATATCAACCGAAAGTGCAGTACAAACAATAAACACAGATATCTACTTAAAATGCAAGGAGACGTACATGGTGTGAGTCTAATCTGGAGTTTAACCTAGAATCCAAATCTCCATAACTCCTGACCAGAAAAAACCCAAAATACTTCAACTTTGAACTGGAATGGTACGTCTGCAACAACTGAACTGTTGTCACAAAATTGTTCTCAGTCGTACTTCAAACTTGCCACATGGATTAATCAGTAGTTAGAAGCAGCTGCAACACCATGTTCTGTGCACTTCTGTTGCCATTTTAATTTTTAAAAAGCAAATGGAGAGGCTCTCCACAAAATTCAATGCCGCAATAGCAATGACTGAACCAGAATCACAAAATTATGAACAGTTCACTAAATTGTCTATTAGAAGCACATATCAAGAGGCTGCAGAACAAATTGTGTGCCTGAAATAACAGATCAATGAATGAAGAATAAAGAGATGTAAGAAGTGGAGACGTTGACGAACCATTGTAATTTGTGAAGAATCAATTTCCATACAGCCAGAGTAATGGCAGAACATCACAGATCGTGTATTCATGACTTTCAACAGCAAAAAATCATGGATTACCAAATGGAAATTTATTAATGCTCCAAGAAAGAGAGAATGATGCTGTAACACAAGGCCAGGAAGTACAACCAGTTCTTAAAATTAGTAAAACGCAGTAAAAGCAGCCCACAATATGTATGTACAGTAAAAAAAAAAAAAAAGTTGCCTTGAGCAAGATGGGTATATCCTTTAAAAATTAGAAAACCAGCATACAATTACTGAGCTAACAACGGAAACACTGAATACATAAACCACTTTTGTTTGATGATACAAGTCTAGCTACTTTATCATCTCGCTGTATGTCCAGCTACATAAACGTTCAGCCACAAATACGTATTGGACAACTCCTAAAGCCAAAGGATGATGTTTCAAAGCCAAGGCCTAAGGCCAGGTTTTACTGCATCACCTTATGAACGATACGAGCTGCTGCTTCTTAAGCTATCAGTTTGCTAAACACATTTTACCCTAGACTACAAAACGGCTAATCAGAGGGTAATATACTGCTTCTGTACTATTCAACATCTACATCCGTGACCCACCAATCTGTGGCACAAAAGAAGGTTTTATCTACGTGAACAAATGCCAAGGGTCATGCTGGTCAGTGTCCCCTGCGTTCTCAGATAACTATATAAACACTCACAGTGCCAAAAACAGACAATGGTGCATTCATAAATATGTGGCTTGTTGGAAGAACTGTGTAGTATCAAGCCCGTAGCAGACAACAGGCTGAAGCACAGATCAGTTTCTTTTTTCTCTAAAAAGATAAAACAAATACACAACTTAGAACAATTCACCCTGTCAGATTCCTGACCTCAAACCTTCCTTGACTTTTACCCACCAATATAAACAAAGTGCATTTTCAAAGATCACTCAAACCTGAACATGGAGAATAACTGTAACTAAGGCAAAATGCAGAAGACAGATCACAGATCTAAGGCACCAACTCCGTGAATGCACCACACCTCCTTGTTAACCAAGAATCACAAAAAGTGATTTCCTGTGGGTTGAAGCCATGGCACTCACTATTCAGATGCACAGAATGAGGAATTTGATGATGTTGCCAAACATGTCCAAGAAGGTGTGGTGGCACAGGAACCCACATGGAGACATACTAATCTTTATAGTTGTGTCTCATCCAACTCACTTATTTGGAAAATGGGGATATTTGAACAATACAGGCACACACAAAGGTCTGCACACACAGACCGTGCAATAGGTGCCAATCTGCTTCTCTTGGAAGAAGTGTGTATCAAGTAATCTAGACAATGCAACAGATTGGGCAGTAGGGTGTTCCCTGTTCTGGAAAAACATACAGTTGAGGTGAAAGGATGTGAGAGGCAGCAGCAGTAGTAACCCCCATCATCTCCTCCCCTGCCACAGTTTTTGCAGGAATGAGGAGGAGGTAAAAAGCAAGATTCTCCAGTCCCCCATAACAAAGCTGTGGCAAAGGACAAAGCAGAGCTCATCAGCTGGGCAGCTCCAACCCACCCAGCACAGCGCCCAGGCTATCCCCCCTGAAAGAAACAGAGGGGCCGAGCTAGCCCCAGAGCACCAGACCACCACTCAGCAGAGGCCTGGCAGGGTCACCAGTAGCTTTTCATCATGGTCTCACAGGTAGAAAGGCCGTCTCCACCACAAAGCCTCTTCAGAAACCGCAGCAAGGAACCGGGAGACAGACTAATCCATGTTATCTAGCCTGCTAAGGTGACAGCAGTCTGGCCTGCAGTGGCGTTTGATTTTACCTGAGCGAAAAAGTAAAACCTGCACCACTGAAAATCCACTATGGTTTACCTAAGAATCAGGATCATTTGAACAATTATTCTCAAAGAACAGGAGTTCTTTGTAACAGAATGAAGTACATGTATTGAAATGGAGGCTTGTACGTGTAAAAATACCACACGGCACAGCCCTGTGGTGTTACACAACACACATGAATCTCCCTCTTTCTTTCCTCTCCTGGTGCACTGTTCTTCACTGAGCCTCTTTCACTTCTCCCAGCCTGACAGTATCCAGACTAATGGTGGTGGGGTTTCTTGGACCACACCTCACTCAGCTATGCTGGTTAAGCACAGATGGAGTGCTATTCCTGTTAGTCAAGACAGGCAGTGCCTTCGGCCAGGCACTCCTTTCCTGAGCCTGCATGCTCTGTGCCTACAGAAGTTCCCAGAGACTACCCTGCTATACCTGGAAAAGGCCAAGTAATTAGGTATTTCTTCAGCTTTAACAAATGCACTCTTGGCACCGCGAGAAACTATATGAAACCATTTGATGATAAATTTAAGTATATACTTATTTATCCATCCAAGAAACTCCATCAAGATGGTTTATACTCTTAACTTTGCAACAGTGTAAGTCTGGTTGTCATTCCAGACATTTTAGTTTTCTTTTTAATACACAAGTGTACAAGCTGGGGGTGCACAAGAAATTGGGAGGGGGCACAGCCAGGACAGCTGACCCCAACTGACCAAAGGGATATTCCATGCCATATAGTGTCATGCTCAGCAAAAAAAGCTGGGGGAAAGGAGAAGGAAGGGGACACATTTTGCATTTTCATCCAACAAGGTGTTTGTCTTCCCAGGTCACCGTTATGGAGGAAGAAGCCTGAAGATAAATACCCACCTGCTCATACAAAGCAGTGAATTAATTCCTTGTTTTGCTTTGCTTGCACACGCAAATTTTGCTTTACCTATTAAACTGTATCTCAGCCCACACGTTTTCTCCTGTATCTCAGCCCACAAATTTTCTCACTTTTACCCTTCTGATTCTCTCTCCCATCCCACGGGGGGTAGCGAGTAAGCAGCTGTGGGGGGGCTGAATTGCCCACTGGGGTTAAACTATGACAACAAGAAAGTTTAAAAGACAAAATGTCTAAACATGCACAATCAAACATATCTCTGAGTAGTCTGAATTAATGTAACGGGAAGAGTAAGTGGGGAATAAATGTGTTTTATCCTTACTAAAACAATAACACTAATGAGAGTAGACAAGCCATGAGGCAAAGGCAGTCCTTGAATTGCCGTAACGATTCCAACAGAAACGGCTGGGCAACATGATATAGCCTCTGAGAAAAAGACCCTAGCTTGTGCACAGAACCGTGCATCCCCTTTCTCCAAAAGCCACTCTGACGTGAGCAGCGTGACTACCTAGAGGTCAGCGTGCCGAGGCTGTTCTTTCTGTTGGGCAGGGGAGGCTGTGGCAGTGGAAGGGAGCCCTCAGCACACGCTGCTTTGCATTCACTGAGATTGGATGCCTTTCTTCTCCAGTCAATGGTCTGACTCCTGAAGCGTGACAATAAGCATGGCATTGAAATCAGTCATTTTCACATAGAAGAGGAACCATGGTCAGTCGCTTCTATACCTAATACATCCACAACCTCTCAGCAAAAAGCCTGGGAAGCACCAGTAGAATCCAAGTATCTAATACATCAACAAATATTTAATCAATCAATCATCAGAGCTCTACTTAATCAAACAAGTGGCTCCTGGTATCTCCTGGTAACATGAGAAAACCAGCCAATACATTCATCTTCAGCTAGAAAGTAAAATGCCAGTTTTGTACCTAGTGCTTTGCCTTGTGGAGAAGAAAGTTAAAGAAAATCCTGCACTGTACAATATTCTCTGATTTGTGTAATCTAGATGATACTCGATTTTGAACACATAAAGTCAAATTGTAGTCTATATCACATCTTAAGCTATACAACAAATAATGGAAATTACTGTTAAGAGCATTAACACGCAACAAATCCTGAAATACCTTTTGTTAAATGACTGCAGCCTCACTACACCCTTCTTTATATAAAATTATCATTTCTATACAGAAATATAACAAAAACCAGCACACCAATATATATACGCAAGCATGCATGCACATAATTAATATACCTCTCCAAGAGCTTCATAGCGCTTTTGGTTCCATCTATGCAAATCTTCACGATAATTGAAAACAAATGGCTCCCCAGTTTTTATGTGTCTCAACTGCCCTTCTGTAAAAAAAAGAAAAAAAGCATTAAATTTTAATATACTTCTTCATTAAAAGTGAGATAAATTTAATCACTGAAAATTTTAAAAGAAGTCTACATCTAAAAATTGGTCTATTATGAATTCCTTCTCTATTGGTTATAGCATTTTTGAAGGAAAACCATCATAGCATAACAAAACGCATTCTCCTTGAATGGTGCATGTAGCTAGGTAAGCCTAAACACAAGTGATGACAGTGAAATTACGTGCAAGTATCAAATGTCAAACTGCTTTGCAAGTTTGCTACGAATTAAGACTGAAATGTAAACATTAGCAGTTAATATTTGATCTGCAGTGTCAATTAGGTGACCAAATTGTAGCTACAAATACCCAACTTCAAAACAAACTGCAGTTATGAAGAAATGTGAGTACAAATTGGGCTGGAGGCTGGAAGGAAAGGAAACATTTATTTTCAAGATTAACAACATTCCAAGTTAATCTGAAAAACCCCATGTCCACAATTATGGTAAATATCTCAACTCCGAGGCACCGTGCAATCAAGTAAGAGCTCTTAGTTTCAGAGTACTCTGAGATTACGACAGTAGAACAAAGGAGAACGCTCTATCAGAGCCAAAGCACACGCTATTCTTAGATTCCAACGCAACTTTCTGCAGTTGGCTTTGCTTATAGCAAGTTCAGCAGCATACCCAACCACAGACGAAGACACGGACAGCGTTAAAATAACCATAAAAATAAAATGGCAACCAAATAAGAAGCAAACTGCAGAAAACAGATATCTCACCAGTCCAGCTAATCAGACAAAACTCAAAGTTACGGTCTCAGAGTATCATAAAATTGCAGCAAATCAGAGATACATTAAAACCAGGAATATGTACAAGTACCTCCTTTGAAAGCTGAAATGTCTGCATGATGAAAACAAGGTTTCTCAGCAAAATGTCTCCTCTTGAATAGTAAGAAATCGCTAACTTAGTTCACATCTCTTCAGGACCCTTATATTTTGATTCTCGACATTTTAAATAAAATATTTAAGATCTGGTATCTCTAATATTTATGCCTATCTGCTTATTTGACTTTTTTTCCAGATCTGTCTTACCTCATGTACTAGAGACCAGGGAAATATTTCTCCCCTACTTCATATCCCTGTCTCAGGTCCAAATATCCTTCTTCACGTATTTCCATCATAACTCTACCTTTAGCTGTTCCTTCTCAGCTAGCTACTCTTCGAGTATGCTATTCAATAGTATGCAAAGTTGCTCTCTCCACAAGTAAAGTGGAGCAAATATCTGGTCTATTTTTCCTTTGGCTTTCTAGAACCCTTGTCTTCTTTAAATTCTTTAAATCTGATAAAAATCTTCCTTACTTTTCTATCATAAAAAGAAGCATGATTATGACATAAGAGTACAGGACTGAACATTTGAATTAAATGTACAAAAGCGAAAGGGAGACCTTTTTGCTTTGCTGACCAGTAACACATGTAATACATTTTGCTGCATTCTGTGGAAATCACTCAGGCTGTGAGGTTAGTGATGGAATATTCAATAACATAATTCTAAAACATCATTCCCCAAAATTCAAATTTCAGCCCTTTTTATCAACCACATATGAACCATTAACTCTGAAGTCAGTAAGGAAGACAGTAGACACTGTGCAGATCTAAAAATAAGGAGCTGAAAAGTGACAGAGCTGAACCCCTCCCATCAAAGAAAGAGCATCACTTTCATGACACTTTTAGTCTCTAAGTACCTTCCTGTGAAAGCCATCAGGGTATTAAAAAGCTAAGTGTTGCATAAATGACTATCATTTAAAGGAAAGCTCTTTTTTTTCTTTAAAAGTGGAAGATGTAAGACAGGCAGATTTAGAAACTAAAGTTCCTCTGTTCACAGAACAGGCACTGCAAGGAAGTAGAATTGTAAACGTCCCCATTTGTCCTACAGGTTTCAAACAATCTTGAAAGAGCCATTTCCTGGCGTCTGGTATTACTTTAGCTCAGAGGCTTATTTCTCAGCTGGATTTTAAAATGTATGCACTGGAAATTATAAATACTACTAACTCATTTAACACGCAGATTCAGGTAACTGGAAGTACTTGTCATCACACGCTTCGCTGTAATGCAAAACTGTGACCTACACCAGAAGAGTAAGAGACAGTCTATCACATTGCTTATCCTTCCATCAATATAAATAGGTGTTTTCTTATTGGTATTGGCAAAATAGCAGGGCTAAGTTATTATCTAAATAATAACTTTTTTATATGCATAAAGATGAATCAGTAAGTAAAATATTTCTGAAACGAGTGACCACTCTTTAATCCTCCTTTTTAATGCTACTGTTGCAGAAATTACTTTCAGAATTTTTGTATCAACACTTCTGTAACAGAAAACAGGAAGTAATAAAGTACGCATAGTACAAACCTACAGTATTGTATAAAATGAGGGATTTTTGTGACAGTTTTATGAAATAAAAAAATGTTACTTAGCTAGATTTACAAGTCTGTTAACACCAAGGCTTAAAATTTTATTCTTAACAGAAAAGTGTGAAATTCTAATAGGGTCTTATAAGGCATAATTAAAGTTCTGATAACCTCTCAACATTTTTCTAAGTATAGCCTTTACAAAGCATATACGACTTACTTTCATTAAAAATGTACTCAAATCCTTCCAGAGTATCAGGAAATTCAAGTGGTGGCTCATCTTTTTTCATTAGTTCATCCAAGTCTATTCTAGACAATAAATCTAAAA
The DNA here is from genome assembly GCF_031877795.1 of Strix aluco. Lineage (NCBI taxonomy): Eukaryota > Metazoa > Chordata > Aves > Strigiformes > Strigidae > Strix > Strix aluco. The sequence goes on along the minus strand of NC_133971.1, from coordinate 1,840,296 downwards.
AAGGAAGAGAAAAATTACATAATGCATGCTATGTCTTTTTTATTTCACTATTATCACTGACAAAATGTGTTTGTTCAGATTTGTAGATCTTAAGGGCAGAAGGACATCCTACGTATTACCAAACATAGGACCTCATTATGGGAAATCTTGTTCCAGATTCAAATGCTGGGCCTCAATGTCAGTATCTCTTTTTATTTATTTATTTGCCTCTCTATCTCTAATGTTGATCAGAAAATGTCCAAGGACAGAGAAGCCACCAAAGACATAGTGATTTGTTTCAATGATTCATTACCCTCAATGTTAGAAATATGTCTCTGGTAAATTCACGCTAAACCAAGATGAATATCTAGCTTCAATATCAAGTCATTGATACATTCCTGTTTGCCTCCTTGAAGAGCTCAGATTATCAAATGCACGTCATCACACAGGCATGTACCAGCTGCGTGATCACAACACTCCTTAACCTTCCCTTTGATACCCAAATAGACTGAGTTATCTCTCAACCACCCTCCTTTAATAACTCTTGAGGTAGAGAATACTGCCATCCATTTTATAGCAAGCTGTGACATACACATTCTTTTCAGACTAGGATGATATAATCTAGTACAGCCTGCATTCACTAATGAAAGCACACTAAAATAAGTATAGGCTGCATTCTTTGCCCTAGATTTAAGGATGTTGTGGTTTAAACCCGGCTAGAAGCCAAACACCACGCTGCTGTTCTCTCACTCTCCCTGACCCAGGGAGGGTAAAGGTAAGGAGACTCGTAGGTGGAGATAAAAACAGCTTAATAATTGAAACAAAACCGAACAATAACAACAATAATAGAAAGTACAAATGGATAATGCACACTGTAATTGCTTACCACCTGCCGACCGACACCTAGCCCGCTCCCAGCTAGCCATCCCTGAGAAGCCAAGATCCCCAGACCAGAGCCCCGGAAGCCAGAGAGAACCCCCCCTTCTCAGCTGACTCTCCTTTATATACTGAGCACGACATTACGTGATACGGACTAGTTCATTGGCCAGTTTGGGTCTGGTGCTCTGGCCGTGCTCCCTCCCTGCTTCCTGTGTACCTGCGCGCTAGCAGGACACAGGGAGTTGGAAAGACCTTGATCTCTGAGCAACAGCTGAAACCATCAGTGTTATCAACACTTTTCTCATACCAAATCCATACTGAAACCAAAACACAGCACTGTTCGAGCTACTGAGAAGAAAAATTAACTCTATTCCAGGCGAAACCAGGACAAAGGATTTACATGTAACCAGAGCCAAGCATACAGGGACACCCTTTGTTACATCTAACTACTAAACAATTACTGCATACACAGATAATAGTGTACAATCACCTCCCCTCTCCTCGTTGCTCATCACCCACACAACCCGATGCTATCCTTTTAATATCTGATTATTAATAAAAAATCATCAAGAAACAATTCAGCAGGATTCCACTGGAATATATTTTCCTGCTTCCTCCTGTAAGAATCTGAAGATCACTCAAGCATTCAGTTCAGGAGGGCTACACTGACTTTGAACTATTACTGTTTCAGAAATCAAGATACCAAGTATTACCAAGGAAATGGATTAAGTATTCTAAGTATATTGGTTTACTACCTTTACCATCCAAAGCTGTAGCTCAAAGGAAAGAAAACAGTTTGAAAAGACTTTGTTTTAAACTCGCCTTGTTTGACATTAATTATACTTCCATCCTTTATTTACTTAAAATCATTATTTGAATAGGTTTTGTATCACTATTTTTGCTTGAAGCCAGTGACAAGCCTATAGATTACCCACATTACCCAAGCTTAGAATTGGTAAATTAATCTTTTGAAATTTCTACAGTCTTTAAAATGTACTGAAAATTAGCTTCAACACTCTTGAGAGTTTCTTGGCCTGCTCTTTTGTAACTCTTCAGGTTCAATGACATTCACTCCAGTGTCCATATGACTGTCTCCAGCCCCTTCTTCTCTAAGTGATTTCACCGGGTAAAGCCGGAGGAACAATGGCCATCTTGTATGGCTGCTGAAAATCAACATCTCTCCAACCTGTACTATGGTATCTGAACATCTCCGTGGTATCTAAATAGCTATACAACATCAGGTGTTGACTGGAAGACTTCTAAATGTGGCCTTCTCAACCATCGCTCACTTTTACATCAAATCTATTTAATACTAAGTCCCATGACATTCAATTGACATAAGCAATCATGTGCTTGTCCTTGTCCGCTGTCCCTTGAAAGTTCTGGGGAGCTGCTTTGGTCCTCAACCAAACGATAGGAGAAAAGAACAGAGCTTTGTCAGAGAAGTTTTTCACAACAGGATGTAAAAAGCATGCCCTTTCTTCCTCTGTACTTTCACAATGCCAATGTATCAAAGCAGCCTTTAGCATGTCTTTCTCTCCTCGGTGAAGAGACTCCAGTCACACCACACCTCTAGAACTTAATTTCACCAGAGTTTTCATGTCTTCTTACTGTGACCTAGTTGGAAATGTGTTTACACAGAAGTGACAGTAACTATATAATAAAATATCCATCTCCTGAGCAGCAAGGGCGATAGTATATGAACTACATTAAGCTTATCTGCAGTGTGTACAGCTTGTCATGATTTACAGCTTCCATCAGAGTCTCTCGGGAAGGCTGCAACTGGTGTGTGCTCCAATCACCGACACAGCCACTTTCTTTTTGTGCAAATTTTCAAGTTAAAATTAGCTAAAGTGTTCTTATAACTTTGAGATTCTTTCAAGATCTGATCCACCATTCTCACCAAAGATCTTGGACTCTCCAACTCAATTCAAGACTAATTCAACAGAGCCCAAAACTGAGTGATCAGCAGGAGACCTTCTACAGCTCAATGAGAGTTCACTAGATCACATGAAGAAAACAACACCCTCACAGAAAGTTTTCATTTATGTGGAGTATTTCTTGGACACTAACCTTTAATGGATATCAAATTAATGCCAAGGATAAAAATGGGAGTTTTACTTTTCCAAACATGAAGTAAAATTTCCTCAAAATATACTAATTTGACAGAATTAGTACAAGGTTTGAAAAAAGCACCACGTAGGTTTTCACCAAACATTCCACAAAAACACACCTGTAACTGAAGGAACACCATCTACTATCACTGTATAATAGAACATATATCTCTAATAATACTTTGGTAGAAATCCAATTTTTACACTGGAGTTGCAAGGTATACGCTGCTTCTCTTTTGAAAGACAATTTAGAGAGTAAGTGTGTGATGCAAGCACTTTAAATCCCATGCTTGGTTAGCTTACTTGTAGGTCTAACCAACTCCATGTACTTCCAATACTGAAAAACACTATCTAAAAGATGTCATTTATTTAATTTATTTTTTCCTCAAGAAAATTACTCTGCTAAGTCACTTCACTTATTTTTTTAAAACAAACAGTACAAAGAAACTTTATAAAATCAACATGGAAATCAATGTCCTGAAAATGTTTTTCCTGCTAACATCCTAGTCAAAGAGATTTTTAAGAGCTGTAATACAGTTGCATAATTATAAACCATAAGTGGCATAAAAATTAAATGATAACTCCCAGAAACTAAGAACACAAAAGCACCAGCCAACTTTCTCAAGGAATAATTCTGAAAAATTAAAAAAATTAATGGGTATCCTAATCTGCTACTCCTTACCACAGATTGTTATTTTTCATATCATCTTATGAAAATACTGATAATGGACACACCATTAGACAAAAAGCATTAGCAGAGATGGACTAATAGTATCTTCCAGTATTGCAATTCCCAGACTCCAATCCATAGTTAGTTGTATCAAACTATTTTCCTTTCCTTAATAATTGTTTCTGAAACGTCAATATATGTAAAAAGAAGGCAAAAAGACTCATACCCTTTAATGCAGTAGTCTTCTCTTTTTCATCTGGGCCTCCCTGCTGGAGCTGAGCCATCATTACCCAAACTGTCAACAGATTTAAAATACTGAGGTAAATGTACATTGATCTTCGAAGGACAATCTGAAAATCAACAGGAATTGGAAATTAACTAATTTATTGACTTCTGCTTCAACAGATCTCATTTGCTACTGCTTACATCACAAAATAACAGAACTTGTTCCAAAAGAAAAACTTCCCCGAGTATTATAAAACCCTGTGATATGTAAGGTAAAATTAATTTTTTTTTCTTATCCTTCAAAACTTACACTGGACACTCTAAAGTCTCACTACACTACCCTGGATTAAGATGTTTAACAACAAAGTGTGACACACATGCCAGCACCAAGTTTGGTCAAAGATTCAAGTTCAGAAGAATGAACGCTAACTTCTCCCTAATCCTAAAAGGACACGTAGCTAATAGATATTTCTTTGTGATTCTAATGTAACATCAGTAAATGATAAGCCTTTTGGAGAAGCACCACACTTCTCTGTCCAAAGTAGAACACACAAGAAAAACCAAAACATAATCAACAGAACATCCACAATCTTTAATGATTTTCTTCACTAATTAACTCCACTTTATTGTTCTTACTGTGCTATACAGTTTTGTTTTAGTAAAATTACACGGAGCAGTTTTAAACCACTGTGATTTCTACCACACATTATCAGCACTGAAATATTCAGAGTAAATGTCCAGGTACAGAATGAACTTCAATATACTGAAGGTGAGAATTTACTTGCAAAATATTTCTAAATTTCTCCTGTCGCACAGAAGGCAACCCAGACATTCAAATCTGCAATCTCTTTCATCTTGAATCTGACACCAAGTGAGAAAACTACATCACAATCACCACTTCTTCCTTCTCAATAAAAAGACTTCTGTGCATTGAATTCATTTTCCCCTTCATCTTTTTTGGTTCTTTGTTTTATCTGTCAGTCATTAACAATTTGTTTTATTCTTCTCCCCAGTATACTTTATCATAGATGAGTTCACAGGAACTGTATCTCTGTAGCAATTTGTAACTTTCAAACAAAGAGTAATAGGATTCACCGACTGTACTACTGGCTCCCTAATACTTACACCTGTAAGAAAGAACCCCAAATTGGTTTCTTTTAAGTAACAGCAGCTCACTGTAAAGGCAGCAGAAAAAAAATTAAAACCAAAGCATAATAAAGACTATTTTTCTACTGTCTTTAGAGAAAGCCTATTACATGACATTTTCTTGTAGATTAAGGAAAAATACAGCAATTTAAGGGGGTGATAGTTATTAACTAAGGAGAGGGTTGGGGGGGTGGGGTGGGTGTTTTGTTTGTTTTTTTAAGTTGGGGTTCAAGAAAGTTCAATAATCCATTCTACAAATTGGACCTATGGGAGACTGACAGCTTCCTCTGCAGAAGGCTGTTCAGATTAAGCTGATGGGAAATGACAGTACACTGCCAAAATTCTTTTAAAGACACAACTCCACCAGGAAAGCTCTGCTTAGATCGTGTACTTGTTAAATTATGACACAACTCAACATGATTCAGTTAAAATGTGCATCTTTTGGCTAACACTTTAATCATGTTAGCACTCATAACAGAAGTAATCAACAAAAATAACAGCAAAACCTCAGAGACTTTTTTGTATTTTCTAGTGTGTAACATAGTTGATGTAAATATTAAAATGACTCAAATGTCAATTCACACATGTGGATGGTTTTAAAGACTTTTCTCAGATGCTTCCAAATGCTCCACTGACAAAAGATCCCCAAATACAAAATCTTGTCCATCATTAGTTTGTACATTTGCAGCACAAAACCATGTACATTCTAGCAAATCATTTAGAAAAGAAACTAACCTACTCCAGTTGAAATTATTAGAAGCACTAGAAAATGACAGTGATAGTGCTTTGTGATGGTCCAGATGAAAATTATTCTAGTCATACAAACGGGGTAGTCCTCCCTACACAACATTTGAAAATTCATAACTGGGTGCAGGTAGGTTAATGCAGTTACAAAATACATACAGGTGCTCGAAGACTTGTTATTACCCAAGGGAAGAAACATAAAATTTATATGAACAGATTTACCTTTGTAAACTAACCCTCATGCCCTAATCAGATAAATCAATGTAGAAACCAAGAATCCCTGGCATTCTTGTCTCTACAATGCATACCCTTCTTCCTTTAACAGATGAAGACCCTGCCACTCACAAAACAGTAGATAACAGGTTCTCTTGCCAAGCGGGAAGCACCAAAATAAATAAATAAATTGCAATTTAGCTTTGAGAGAGAGAATTTCCCGTTCTTTTTGACAAAGTAAAAAAAACTGTTACAGCAGCCACTGGAGGGAGGACTTGATATTAGAATGAGGATGAAACAAGCACACAGTATTTTATGCATTGTTTGTGTGAACACAGCATTTTGTTGAATCCCTCACTGATATTTGTTTAAATGACAAACAGAAGAAATTAGATGAGAGGGTTGGATTTCCTTTCCTTGACAGACAGGTGTCGAATCAACTATAGTCTGGTGGTGCAGAAATGAACAGTGGGAAAATTATAAAGCTCTCTGAATGGTTGCTTATAGGCAAATGCAGGAATTGCAGTTTATTCTAGGCATGAGTTTCAATCCCCAGTGATCTGCAGTGGCGTACACAGACCACTCCACATAATTCACAAATACCATCATTAAGTTTCTTGTAATAAATACAGATTATTTAAAATGTGTTGTTCTGTACAATTACTAAGATGATTCTTTCAAAAACATCTCTTCTGTGATTGTTTTTTTCATCAGCTACAGCAAGCCTACTCCCTGAAAACCAAGTTACTATTTCACCTGAAGAAATAGTTACAGTAAGTAAATTTATTGCCAAGAGAATGTATATTTATTTGTATGTATCTTGCTTTCCCATGCAAACTTAAGTATTCTGTCACAAAATATCTTATGCATATTCTGTGCCTCTTCAACTCAATGCCCAACAATGCCTAAAATAATTTGACAGCAGAAATACTCTGTTTTCATGGTTTCACATGAGACAACAAGACTGCATTTTCATCATACCCCTATTAAGGCAGTGTTCACAAACAAATGGTCATTAAATAAAAACAAAACCTGAACACCTACCCCCCCAAAAAAACCCCAAACTAATAATCAAACGTAGCAGAGCTCTGCACACTTAAGGGAATATACATACATATTTCATGTTCTTGTCTGTAAAGCAGCACTGTAAGTTTGGACCACCGAACTTGTGATCATGTAACAGTGCTAGTCTTCAAATCAGACTAGATATCACATCATATATTCCAGCTCTGAAACAAATGCACAAATACAAAGATTTCTACAGACTTCAATCATTCTTCACTGTGTAAATGCAGCTAGAAATGTAGGAAAAAAATGTAGTATATAGATTTTGCTCTACATTAGCAATACCTGAAATTAAGTTAATGCCACAGATGTTCCAAATAAATGCTATAAATAATTGTAGCGCTAACCCACCACAAGTGAGACATAAGAAGAAAACACACAAGTATTTTCAAACAGCTCAAGTCCATCAAGTTTATCTGGACACAACCTGAACAGGAGTCATCAGAATGCTTCTTTGTACTACACTGCTGTATTAGAATACAGTTGAATTAGAGTCTTCTTCTCCAAAAACTGACATCCCAAGCAAGCTAGGGACAAGTATGGGTTAGATTTGTGCAATGTGGCTGGTGACTAAGACCCATTTTTCCTTCAGAGATGGCTGGGTGACAGTTTGGCTCTAGTCTCTTCTCTCTATTGGCTCAACAGAGCAAAAAATACAAACTTTAATCTTAGTAGTATTTTCTGTCTAATTAGATTTTATCTATTCCTGCTTTTAGGGCACTACAGATGACATCAGTAACAACTGCTACAATTAAGTTTGTACTTCACTTTCTTTCACTTATAAGACCCTATTTTCAACTGCTTATACATTTGCCAAACTTCAGCTCCGAAAGCCAATTATTTCCAGTCTGCTTTAGACTAAATGGTTTTGAAAAAGTTCAGCTAAAATATCTACCTCTTGCATAAGAAGGTTCAGAGACAGTATCTTCTGCTCAGTTCTGCTGATGTTAATGAGCAGCTACAGCATCTCCATGTTGCAGAGATCAGAAATTTAGCCAGAGGATCAGCTTAGCAGTGTCTGCCTCCTGCCATTACCCTTAAAGCCTGCCCAGATCTGCTCGAGTAAAAATTGCTTTTTGCACACATTTAATATAGGTTTATTAAGACTTATCAGAATTTCCAGAAAATGTACCTATTTGCCTAGAGCATGCTCCATACAGCTGCAAAAAGCCAGAGGGAAGATGCACAGGAGGGGAGTAATAAATGCTGGAAGAGCAGGATCTTTAACCACTAGAATACAAAGAAACTGGCAAGGATCCCAAAGTCCCTGAATCTCAGTACATCTTCACATTCTACCAAACGGTGGTGGAACCTGCTGATAAAGTACATGACTGCAGCCGACACTAAAGGTTGATTTATTTGCACAGCAGCTACTTTCCTGTGTTATTTACCCCGTAAGCTCAAAAAGCAGGGGACTACGAGCTATGTGCATTAGTGTCCCAACCATGTCAGCAACTCAGTTGTTTACACAAGGCAGAGTCAACACGATTCCATTTAATTATTTCAGTTTAACTTTCCTGAAATGCTGGAAGTGACCTTCATCAACATATGCATGTAAACATGATCAAATAAACATGTCAAAATAATACAAAAAGAGGCAGCACAACCTCAACACAGCCTCTGGGAGGTTTACAGCATGATTGATGATATCAACCAAAGACAAAGTTCAAAATGATCATCAAGAATTCTTCTGTAGTAGCAACAGCTTTAAATAAACGTATTGAGTTTAGCTGGGATAGAGTTAATTTTCTTCATAGTATCTTGCATGGAGCTTCGGATTTGTGCTGGAAACAGTGCTGATGACAAGGGGTGGTTTCGTTACTGCTGAGCAGTGCTCACGCAGAGCCAAGGCCTTTTCTGCCCCTCAGCCCCCCCGCGAGTGGCCGGGGGTGCACAAGGAGTTGGGGGGGGACACAGCCGGGAGAGCTGCCCCAGGGATATTCCACACCATATGGCCTCACGCTCAGCAGACAGAGCTGGGGAAGAAGAAGGAAGGGGGGACGTTCGGAGTGACGGCGTTTGTCTTCCCGAGTCACCGTTATGCGCGATGGAGCCCGGCTGGCCTGGGGATGGGCGAGCACATGCAATTCCTTATTTTGCTTTGCTTGCGTGCACAGCTTTTGCTTTCCCTATTGAACTGTCTTTATCTCAGCCCTTGAGTTTTTTCACTTTCACCCTTCTGATTCTCCTCCCCAGCCCACTGTGGGGAGAGAGAGTGAGCAGCTGGAGGAGGGTCTGGCTGCCTACAGGGACTCAACCACAACAGTGCACAATGCAACACTCTCTTGAATATGCAGAATAACAATAATTAAGTGTATGGAGAACCCTACTTCTGAAAAGGCAGAAGGACTGTTATCTAACAAATCAGGCAAGTGACTCTGCGGACAGAAAAACTGATCCTGCAGTGAAGGCAGGAGAACACTGCCTGGGAGAACTGTGTTCACAGGAACAATCTGCAAGTGTTCTCATGGACTATTCAGCTCCTCAAAACCAAAATGTTCTCAGAGAACCTCTTTTTCTGTATTTCTCATCTTCTGGGCATTCAGTCTGAGTGATTTCCTTCAACGCTCAGAACTATGGACCACTGGACTCCTGTTTTAAGATGAACTTTGAAGAACCTTCCCTAGCTTTCCCAATCCCAGTACCCATGATGAGCAAGACATTAATTTTAAGATGCCTTTCACCACCACCTTCATCTAAAAGACCAGTAAGAATCCTCCAAAAGCAGCAGATGCTAGAGATAATTCAAGGAATTAACATTTATGAAGAACTAACACTCTGCAACTGAAGCCTCAGAAAAAGCCCATGTAACGTGTAATAATGATATATTCAGTGCACAGTTTGTATTGTGTTGTTCCATTAGTGCATGGGGCTACATCTCAGTTGATGAGAACACAAATTTTGAAGCAATATAATTATTTGGAAAACAGTTGTGTGAAATGCTCTTTAATTACAGAATCAGATTTTCCTGCCAGTGTACGTTGCAAGGATGAGTCACAAGGACTTGGCACAATATTACTTCATAATATACCTGAAATTGCCCTGTGATAGTTTATTTGAAAAAACTGTTTTGGAGGAGATTTTAAGATGATTGCAGTAGACTGTTCGTTTTAACGGGATTCTGACTTGAAAGATGGGGTGGAGAAGACTGACTCTCAATAGCATCATCTGCGTACATACTAAGCAGTTACAGGACAAAGCCAGAATTTTTAATCTTTTTTTTAATATCTTCTCTCAAGCAATCCCATGGGTCAACTAGGAGAGAAAAAGGCCTCTGAACACGGAAAAACTCGAAGACTATTAAAAGAGCCTTCTCTTAGGAGAGACACCAAAGTAATTTGCAGGACAGCCACAGAAGAAGAGAGAAAGAGAGACTGGAAAACTCTAGGGAAATGATTTCTGCTTAGGCTACCATCAAAAGCTGCTAAAAAACCCTAGACATATGCATATGTGTTTAGTACTTTAAAATCACTTTTTTTCTCTCCCCCTTTGCTCTTAAGTACTAGTGCGACTTTCAGAAGGGCTGTCTGCCATTAACTGAAGACTCCTGAAAGAAGACAGACAAATCAGCTGCAAATGCAGTGAATCCAGGTCTGTAGCCCAGATCCTCATACACAGAGAGGTATTTCTAATTCTACTGCAGACTCCGTGCTGAGGAGGTGCACAGAAAGAGACTATGGAAGGGTAAGAAGTGCACCCAGCTTTCTGCAACATACCTGTTTCCTCCAAGACCTCCCAGAATGTGCACATGCAAAGAATAAGTATCACCATCCCACTTGGCTACTCTGCTTCTAGCACAGATACTCTGGTGACACAGAAATATCCAAAATAGATGGATTCTACGTGGAATCAAATCATGCACAACTGAAATGAGCAAGCAGGGGCACTGAAGTCACCAGTTCATCAAAATACCCCAAATTCCCACAGTGTACATACCTCCTCTTTGCGGGAGTGTCCACCTCAGGAAATCTGCCTTTACAGCTCTGCTCCCAGCTTTTCCTGCTGTAGGACACCCATTTCTTTAATTTTATAATTTCTCCCAGCTTTACTAATATAGTATCTCAAATGTCTTTGCTCTGCCCTCTACCTGAGAGGCAGTTTACGTAATCTGGCCAGCTGAACCAAGAAGTTTAGAAGCTTCATCTCAACTATCTGGTAGGCAAAGCAAATGGCCCTGTGAAACACACGCAGTCCACAGATTTACTGCTGCTGGATTGTCATAAAGCAGCACTACATTATTTTTTTATATATATATATATAAACAAAGTGAATAATGTAAGTACACTATCCTTTTAGCTCAATGTTTAAATTTTGATCTTAAAATTCTGACTGCATCACGCTTGTGTTTTTGATTTTTTCACATAGTAGATCTTCCTTTACTTTCTATTACAAAACAATAAAAAGAACAAAGATAAAAAAGCAAGGCAAATAAATTCCATTTTCCTTACCGGTTCAGCTTTAAAAATTTAAAATCTAATATCTGTATTTAAAATATTCCATTAATTGCCTAAGTCAGTAACTGTAATCAGACTGTAGACGGCTCTGCTACTGCCCAATCTACAACCTAGCTATCTCTGCCCAGAGCCATGACTGCCAACAGCTCTAGCCATGGCATCCTAGGGCAGCCTAGGTTGGAAAAGATCTCTGGAAGCGATCTGGTCTTGAACCTTCTGTCAGAACTTACTTGATTAGGCCTTACAGGGACTTGTATCAGGTAAGTCGAGATGCTGCCAAGATGAGCCTTCAATACTTCCAGTCAGGGAGATTCCACCACGCCTTTGAGGAACTTACTCCAGTGTTCAATATTGCCAACAGATTTTCTTTTTCTTATACCCAGATGAAATTTATCCTCCCACCATGCACCCTTGCGAAGAGAAAACAACTCCTCCTCCATAACTACTTTCTAGGTATTGGATGACTAATGAAATTTCTCCAAGCCTTCTCTCCTCTACAAACTTCCCTGAACCGTTCTCCAAATGTCAAGTTCCCCAACGTGCTAATCATCCTTGTAGCATACTAATCATCCTGGTGGCCACCCGCTGGACCTCCTCCAAGTTTGCAATGTCTCTCTTGAAATCAGGGGACAAACCAGAGACAGCACCCTAGGTACGCTCATACCAATAGAGCGGAGGACTCCGTTGGCCTTCATGCTCACACAGGCACTGTTCAGCTTGCCATCCAACAGCATCTCCACCTCCTTTTTAGTAGAGCTACACCCCAGCCAGCTATACCCCAGGCTGCACTGCTGTTTGGGAATTATACCTTTGTCAATGCACAACTTTGCACGTATCTTTGTCATAACTTAGGCAATTCCTCCCGGCCCAGTCTTCCACCCTGCACGACAGATGAGGGATTACTGCTGTGTACAAATACAGATGATAATTATGACAATGAATCTGGCAGTTTCATTTGTCCCTGTGATTTGAACTCCAGAAGAAAAAACTGGGGAACAACTGTTCTCTTTTTATTCTGGATCCTTTTGCCATATTGATAGCGCTTATTTGCCATGCTATTAAGCAAAGTTACTGAAACACAGTCCTTGAAAAAATTAAATTCTACCTGTTACATGAACTACTTCAATGAGGTTGAACGGATGTATGAAACGGTTTGGTTTAGCCTCAAGCCTAAACACTCTGTCCTAGTAGTAACCACTCCAAGACAAGGGCTAAAGAAACTTCATCAATCATTCTAAACAATCTTGTAAAACTCTCTATTTTGTGGAAAACATTGCATTTCCCACCACTTTAAATAAATACCTACTAAGGAGGAGAACCATCTTAAACAGGTGCAGAATATGTGACAGAGCAGAGTTCAGCCAAGTATTGCCAGACTCAAAGGTGCAGATGAAAGCAGCAGATGACTAGAAAGCAAAAGACTGGAGATGCAACTCAGTTTGACAAAAAAAAAGCATCATGAAAAATTAATGATTGTTGCTTGGAATGTTCTCACTTCCAGGCCAGACAGGCCCACAAAATTGATTAGAATTACTCCCTGTTTATCAGAGGCCTTTTATTTCCTTCAGCTAACAAATTCTGAGACCAGTAACCTGTGCTTAACCACAGCAGTTCTTCCAGAAAGGCATCCACTCCCAAATTCAAGTTACTAAGAGCTAAAGAGTCCATCTCTTGCTGTGATAGTCTGAAAGGCTAGTCACTGTCTTTCGTACTTCATTTCCAGTTTGAATTACTCTGGCTTCAGGTTTCAGGCACTAGTTACTACTCTGCCTTTGTATGTTAAGTTTTGTCTCTCTACATTCCCCTTACTTGATTAGATCCTGCAGTCAAGTTCTTTGTCCTGGTAAACGAAACAAGCTTAGCAGAGTCTCTTTCTATGAAATTTTGATTCTGACTCAAAGTAATTTTTTCCAGTTTCTCTGTCCCCTTCCATTTTTAAGTCCCAACTGAAAGCATTATGCAAGCCAAACTCCACAGGACAAACACCTCTTGAGTGGCAGCTTCCCAGGGAAGTTCCCCATTTTTCCTGATTACCTTGTTTCAGTTCTGAAAACCTGACCTGCTTTTTTAATTTAGTTTTTTAGACTGTAAACCTAAATTGCTAAATAACTGGGTAATACCAAATAGATTCTTCACTATTTTTTTACTGATCATGGGTTTAAACCAAATGTTACCAGTAATGATTTAACATTATTTCCCAAGATCACTCCTAGTATTTATGAAAGACTACCATTCCTAAAAACTGTTACTTAAAACTTTTTCAGAAAGACATTAAGTGCCTCGTGACGTGGCTATTTTACTGATAGTAAGCAGTCTTGAAGTTTGAATGAGAGTTATCTTCTCCCTTTACAAAATCTTAAATCTATTATACTGAAGCAGTAGCTGTAATCAAGCAAACTCGATTATCTGAACAGTTTATTCTGTCATTTAATTATTTATTAACAGACTTTTCCATTAGATCCCCTTATTTTACCCAAGCTGTGACAGTCAGCTGAACTTTTATTGTCTGGATGAACCATTATCTTCTACCAAGTACTGACACACCATCAGCACTTTTCTCATCTTCTAGGATTTCCTTATCGTTCCAAATATTATTTAAAATGAGTAACAAAGGACTTCTCTGAAAACCTCTTTTATAACTCTTTGGGTTAACATTAATAAATAATCACTCTCAGAAAAGACAATGACTAATCATTAAGTTACAGGAAGTAGTGGACTTCATAACTCTTCCAGGCTGCAACAAGATGCCTTTTTAGAAGGAATGCTGCTGTTAAACACAACTCATTGATTTGAATAGCATGGTAGCTGAAAAATGTAACAGCTACAACAGCGTTTATTGATAAAAGAACAGTAATTACAGGACGAGGGTAAACAATCCATTGCGTTATTCTACCTTCACATCACCTTATGATCAGATCGGTAATGTAAAACCCTAAAAAGTCATGTAAACAAAACACCTGTGTACTAAGGCATGTCCATGTTAAAGTTCTTATTTTTATGTCAACCTCTACAGCAGCTGATCATACTGCTTCCCAAGACTGCATGAAAATTAACACAAGAAAAGCGGAGATACGTTACACAGTGTGTCGCATGGAAAAAATATGAACCAGCATCAGCCTCACTGAATGCAACAAGAGACTCCTGAAAAGCACATTATAGGCATTATAAACATTATCTCACATAACTGATAGCTTTCAATAAAATCCGCACTAAAGTAGCACCACCTTTAAAGTATTCTTACATAAACAAGAATTCTTTTTTTTTTTTAATTAAATGAAAGCTGTACCAAGCATTATAAGGTCACATTAGCAGTATAAACACAGGACAAAATGAATCTGCAATGAAAAATACCTCGTCAACTACCAAGAACACCACAGCAAAAAAACATTGCAAGAATCTATCCACATGATAATGTAGCCAACCCTCCAATCCTTTATGTTTTTAACCTACTCCAGAATGAAAGCAGAAGACACATTTCAGTTACAACAGCTGAAAGATGTGAGGTAGTCTGAAGAAGCAAAAACCTTTTGTCCTAAATCCCTTGTGCTTGAGAAGGAGGAAAAAAGAAGAGAAAGAAAATCTTAGAGAAACCAAAATTTTCAGACTCTCCATGCTCTGTTACTAAATTCTACTGTAAACCATGAAAAAGGATACAGAAAAAAAAGCCAAGAAAATGAGGGTGAAAAGCAGATGGAAAGCAATTTTTCAAAAAAACCCCCAAACCTTGTTAATAAAAGATCAGCAACGCTGACAAAATATATACTTTCTTGACATAAATGAATTTTAGCAGACTTGGTACAAATCTGGAAGGTGCCACAAAAAAAATCTGATAACGATTAAAAAAAAAATGGGTTTGGGCAGAGGACAGAACATTGTCCTTGGAGGCATTCAGAACCAAAAGCACCTAAAAACTTAAGCAGCATGAACTCCACATCCAAAATTATCTGTAATTAGGATTTAAGTGCTTTAAAACCAAGCCGAGTATAGCAGAGAAATATTAGTCTTATATTCCTGGTAAAATGTGTCTTAACTAGCCAGGTGTTTAACTACCATGAGAATTAGGGATAAGCTTCAAACTACATGGAAAGCAACTACAAAATAAGTCTATACCTAAAAATTACTCAACTTCAAAATATTTCTCAATCTTGCAAGAATCAGCTGAAACAAATTTCTCCATTCCAATGGATACGCTTTTTGTGCTACTGTTTCTGAAACTTCACAAAACGTAACGAATATTATTTCAAGCTACTGTAGTTTGGAAAGGGAAAAACCCATGTTTTAGAAGAAAGTAGGAAATATTTTCTAGACCACATATCTGATGTTGCTCAAAAATTTAAAATGAGACCTGAAGAAAGAAATTAGTGAAGAAGACCCTGGCAATGACATCCTGCTTGAGGAAAAGCCTGTAGGTTGAGGGGCGTGATCCCTCTCCTCTACTCTGCACACCTGGAGTGCTGTGTCCAGTTCCAGGCTCCCCAGTACAACAGACATGGACATACTGGAGCGAGAGCAGCAAAGGGTTGCAAAGACATTTAAGGGCCTGGAGCATCTGATGTCCGAGGAGACACATGTTCAGCCCGGAGAAGAGAAGACTCAGGGTGGGGTGGGGTGGGGTGGGGTGGGGGGGAGCCTTATCAATGGCAATTAAATGCCTGATGAGGAGAGGAAAGACCACTGAGCCAAGAGTCCTCTCAGCGGTGCCCAGTGAGAAGGCAACAGGCAATGGGCACAAACTGGATGTTTGAACATAACTCTTGAGCATAACCCCTTACTCTAAGGGTGATCAAACGCTGGAACAGGCACACCACGAGGTTACAGAGTCTCTGACCTTGGAGATATTCAAAACTTAGTGAACACGGCCATGAGTAATCTGCTCCAGGTGACCCTGCTCTGGGCACTGGGTTGGACTAGGCAATCTCCAGAGGTCCTTGCCAACCTCAACCACTCTGTCGTTCTTTGAAGGTAAGAAAAATTAAAAGTGCACAACGGATGAATATGCAAAAAGTATATGTGTGTGTGTGTGTGTGTGTGTGTGTACTTACACGTATCTTAGTTACCTCCCACAATAGCAATGAACAGCTTCTAACAAGGGATGTAAGAATCATTATGAACAGCATGTGGTTGAGCAAGAATTAAGAGCTTGTGGTCCCAGGGGTTTCAGTTTTGGTTTAGGAATTTGATTCTGATTCTTCAATGTGTGTGAACCAGCCAAAATTTATTATCATGAAACTGTCAAAAGCATCAGGGTCACAGCCATGACAAATCTGTGAAAGCTGAAAACACTGCATATTACTCATTCTACTGGCAACAAATCTTTTAAGTGCATTAGAACACCTTCAAGCTGGTTAAAATCATCTTGCAGATGAATAAAACCTTAAGAAGTGTCCATATCATGTTTCTATAGATGAGAGCATATGCTTAATCTGTGTGTCTTCCTTACTCAAAGCACTATAAAAACATTGTCAAGTCTACAGGTATCAGGAAATAACAAAATTAAGGTTACCTGCACAAACTTAGTTTGGCAGCCATGCACTAAACTCCAGTCTTATACAAAAAACAATGTGGAGAAAATAAAAATGAGGAAAGAAGTCAGCTCATTCTCTCCTACTTCTCTAAGTTAGTGTCAACTATATCTAAGTTTCTGTCCAGTGTGGTCTTACCTTAATTCTTTTCAAAAAAATACCCATAATGAACACTGCACAAGCTCCCTGAAGATAAGCTCATGTTGTTAGCTAAGCTCACGCTTGAACCTCTTCTTGTGTCCCAATGGACACCCAAACCATCAGACCTTTTGCTCTACTTCCCCCAACTGCGGTTGACATCCCTGAGGAACGGAAGGCAAGAGGAAACCTCCCCCACCAAAGCTGAAGTTCTCTCCATGCAAGGTGGATGGTAGTGCACACTCTCCAGCAACGACAGAGAAACCACTTCCCCCAGTATTACCGACAACGAAACCACCCTGTTTGACATAGTATGAGTATTTTGGCTATAAACAGAAATCTGTTCCAATGTCAAACTACCCTTCTCAGCAGAGTATTTTTCCTAACTCTTGCCAGAGCCCTTCACTTCCTGACACTTAGGAAGTTTACGCCCTTTCTCTTTGCAGCAACCCTTCCCATACCTGGAGGCTGCTTTCACGTCTGTCTTGGTCCCCTCTCATCTGAGCAAACTACTCTCTCTGCCTTTCCACATCACACTTTTTTATTCCAGACTTCTGAAGATTCTTGTTGCTTTCCCCTGGAAGACTCTCCCATGGGGTCAAACCATTTCTTAAATGTGATGCCCAAAACTGATGAAGCCCAAGCAATGTGGAGTAGAGTGAAATTATGTGACATGTTTAAATATGCCCCTTCTAACTATACATCCCAGAAGAATGATTACCCATATTGCAACAGCACAGTGCTACTGACGCATGTTCAGACTATGATTCACCTAAAAATTCTGGGATTATTTTTTCTAGAATTATTGCTAGTTTGTACTTATGTAGGGAACTATCTAATCTAAGCACAGTACTTTGCATTTGTCCTTTTAAACAGTATTATTTCTTTTATGTTGTTTCTCTAATTTCTCTAAGTCATGTGAAATTTTAAATTTATTCTTCAAAAAACTTGAATCCTCTCCCAGCCTTGTACTCTCTGTCAAATTAATGATGCACTTTTTATACCATCATCATCAAAGTCATTAACAAAATGAAGGTGTGATGGGTTGACCCTGGCTGGATGCCATGTGCCCACCAAAGCCGCTCTATCACTCTCCTGAGCTCAGGGGAGAGAAAAGACAACGAAAGGCTCGTGGGTCGAGATAAGGACAGGGAGGGATCACTCACCAATTACCATCACAGGCGAACCAGACTCGACTTGGGGAAATGAGTTTAATTTACCACCAATCAAATCAGAGTAGGGTAATGAGAAATAAACCCAAGTTTTAAAATGCCTCCCCCCACCCCTCCCTTCTTCCCGGGCTCAGCTTTGCTCCCGATTCCTCTCCCTGCTCTGCCCCAGCAGCGCAGGGGGATGGGGATGGGGGTTGTGGTCAGTTCCTCACCCGTTGCCTCTGCCGCTCCTTCCTCCTCAGGGGAGGACTCCTCACACTCCTCCCCTGCTCCAGCGTGGGCTCCCTCCCACAGCAGACAGTTCTGCACCAACTTCTCCCCCGTGAGTCCTTCCCACGGGCTGCAGCTCCATGAACTCCAGTGTGGGTCCTCTGTGGGGCCACAGCTCCTGCCAGGACCCTGCTCCAGCGCGGGCTTCCCACGGGGTCACAGCCTCCTTGGGCACATCCCCTGCTCCGGCGTGGGCCTCCCTGGGTGCAGGGCACAGCTGCCTCACCGTGGTCTTCCCCACGGGCTGCAGGGGAGTCTCTGCTGGGGCGCCTGCCGCACCTCCTCCCCCTCCTTCCTCCGTGCCCCTGGTGTCTGCACAGGGGTTTCTCTCGCCTCTTCTCACTCCTCTCTGCGCCTGCTGCTGCTGCTCAGTTTTCCCCCTTCTCAGACCCGTTACCCAGAGGCGCTGCCACCGTGGCTGATGGGCTGGGCCTTGGCCAGCGGTGGGTCTGTCTCGGCGCGGGCTGGCGTTGGCTCTGCGGGACATGGGGAAGCTTCCAGGAGCTTCTCACAGAAGCCACCCCTGTAGCCCCGCCGCTACCAAACCCTTGCCATGCAAACCCCATACAGAAGACATAATCAGATCTGGTTTTTTCCACTGCATTTCTGCCTTTGTCAATGCACAGAATGAAGGTGCTCACTTGGTAAGGAGTTATTCAGTTTTTTGTCTGACCCTCCTCTCTTGAGCCTTAAGTATGAACCTAATGTTTCTGCCATCCTCAGTTCCTCCTCCCCCACATCTAAGTGCCTCTCAATCATCCTCTCCTATTTCTCTCACAAGCTCCCAGTCCCACTTGGCTTCATTCCACCCTGAAGGCTTCTAGTGCCATCCCACCCCCTCCCCAAGGCGTCCTCATTCGTCCTTTCAAGTGCTTTCACAGAGATACTGCCAACTCAATTCCTCCTTCCAAACTTCCCCGCGTCCACTCTACTCCAGTCCCCTGGTTTCATTCATCCAGCCATAACAGAACGAGCACAGCAATAACAAAGCCACTGAGTATTTTCCTCAGACCAAAGTCCCCGATGTCCACTTCTCCTGGTCACCCTCACCACAGCCATCACAGGTGGAACAAGCACACTTGGTTGTTCTGTGGTGCTGGTAGACATGTCCAAACAACAAAAAGGGCACAGCACGTCCTGTACAGGTAGGATCACTGGAGAGTTTTACATAATAAAACTGAAGTTGATACCTGACACAAAAGTAGGCCTTGCCAAATATCGTGTTTCCAATCCAAAACGCAGAGGCACTGCACCACAGCATCATGTATACTGGAAGGGACCTTTGGAGGTCCCCTTGTCCAATCTGAAAAAGCAGGCTTTACCAGAACAGCTGGCTTCGGTACTTGTCCAGAGAAGTTCTGAACACGTGCAATTCCACAACTTCTCTGGGCCCCATCCCCATGTTCAATCACCCTCACGGTAAATTTTTATAGGGGGTTATATCTACCAGCATTTCCCATAAAGTAAAACATTAAAATGTATTTATCTGCTATCCTATACTGCTATAGAACAGCAGATAAATGCAATTTAGAACAAGCACACAAAGAAAAAATACTGTGTTATCTATACCATGGTCCTGTTCTGGAAAGCTGGATAGTTTAACACCAGCACACACATAAAGCTTTCTTATGTTGCTGTTAGTAGTAGTACTCTTTAAAGATTGTCATTCCCAGGAATTTTCTAAACAATGTTTCCGCTGGACATCACTGGCGAGGCAAAATCTGAGCTTCTCAAAGGAATGTGCTACTAGCTTTGAAAAATTCAATTTTTGTCTGATACAAACAAGGTAATCTCTCTCATCCCAAGAAAATGAAGGTATGGGTTGCTATAATTAAAGAACTGGACTTCACACCTCAGCGTATTTCTATTCCTCCCCTCCTCCCTTGACCAACTATCTCACACAGGCAGGAATTCAAACCTGGTTATTTTGGTGTGGTCCTCTCAACGATTACTCCTTAGGGAGTTATCCTGATTTTTATGACTACTTAAATATTCACCAGAAAGAAAGACAAGGAGTACAGAACTAACAGAACAAAGAATGAAAAGACAAAAATTTTAAAAAAATCTTTTAATTGCCCACAGAATGATGTTGGGAAGATAATGAGCAAGAACTTAAAGCACTCCTGCAGGAACATACGTTCAACCTATCTGATATTAGTGAAGTTGGTGGGATGATTCACATGAATGTAATGCTAGAAATCAAGATATAACCTCTTTAGAAAGAGCAACAATGGAGAACAAATGGCACTGTGTGCCAAAAATGTCATTGTCTGTTTCTGAGTCACTGACAACAGAAAATCATGTCTTAAGAAATAAAGTACAAGTCAGGATACTAGCTGGGGCTTGCTACAGATACGAAATCTCACATAGCATGGTGCTTAAGCATCTATTGCATCTTGTTGGAAATAAAAGTTTCATTATCACAGTGGACATAACACCGAGTGAGATAACCTGGAGCTTTCATGCTGCCATTATCAGAACATGCTTGAAATTTCTAAAAATTGAGGACAATTTCTTATGCTGAGAAATGTTAAATCCAACTCAAGGGAAAGCTGTGTTCGACTTCATCCGGACAGATAACAAGTACCCCACTGTGTCACAGAGAACAAATACAGAACAAAGACCGTTCCTGCCCCCAGGTCTTAGAATCAAAGGACATATTCCCAAACATATCTTTGCAAAACGACTTAAGCGGTCCCACCCCCTGCCCACGCTACCCCCTCAGCTGTGCTGACAGAACTGTTTGTAGCAATGCACAGTGAACCGGTTCAGGGAATCAGATCTGAGTTAAACCAGAACAGGGACCTGATCTGAGTCAAAACCACCTACCTTTCTTCCCTCACCCCCCCTCCTTTTTTTTAAGAGCATACTTTTAACTTATCAATTCTCAGATTTGGTTCATTACCTGGTGCAACGGAGGTGACAGAACAAGGCAGGAACATACAGCTGCCGTCTGGAAACTTTTTAGCCTGATTTGCCCACACGGGCAAGAAAGAAATACAGACAAAGCAAAAGGAGGACTCAATAAATGATCATTGTGATAGAAAATAGTTTATTCTTCTAAATTTCAAACTTTGCTATTCCAAAATACAAACATTTAAAATAAAGTATCATGAAACCTCTCCTGATTTTTGACTTATTGACTGGCACATCTCAAACACGAGTTTGCATTTATAACAGCTTTGATTTTGATGGCTCTGCTTGCTCCGAAATATTTCTCCTTGATGTGGAGGTGGGCAGCTATGTTAACACAGCCTTGCAGCTTGGGAGTTATCAATATACAGATACACAATTCCCAGTCGTTCAGATTTTATTTCACAAGATTTAATCGTATGCTTCAGTGGGGAGATACTCTTTCACTACACGGACTATTATTCTTCAAGAGAGATACAGATTGTGTGCATGAGCACACCTACTTATTCTTCATTTCACCGTATTTCCATAATGCCTTTATATAATGGCTCTTTCACTACCAAGTCTTCCTGTTAACATATTTCTCCTTTGAAAATACTTCCAGTTTTGTTTTTGACTGTGGTGCCTGTTTTTATTTAAATTCAGTCCACTTACCCAACATCTTATTTCTTAACATGGGTTTATAACACACATGTTCTGCAAGAGTAATTACGTGCTCATTTGTCAGAAAAAAAGCTGGATGCTTTCAAGGTTGGTTGGTTATACTCTAGTGCTTACGACAAGAAGGAAGAAAGCAAAGAAAGAATAGGGTTTAGCATCTTCTCCAGTTAAACAAGACCAAGATTTGCATGTATTATACACTAATGGTGCTATGCATAAATATGACATTTACTCAAACATGCAGCATTTCGAGGCTTTGTGGAGCCTGGCTTGCAAAACCCTAAAAGAAACAATAACCACTATGTTATCTGTTCGGCTTGGTCTTTGATGCAACGTTCAAGAGAACCTGGAGTGTACCTAGCATGCTGACAACAAGATCCACCAGAACTGCCTTGTCCGTCTTCTCAGACAAGCAGTTATTAATCTAAAAACCAAGACCGTTTTCCTTTGAGCACAGAGGTATACAGTGGCTGCAGGTACAACTGAGCTACTAATTCACAGCATGTAGCAGAAATAAACCAAGAATGAGGTCCACTATGCCTGCTCCTAAGCCAAAATATACTTCAGTTAAGGGATGACGAGAAACAGGAGAACCCGTTTTTCCCCCGTCCCACCCGGAGCTTTCGTCATGCAAGCTGCATAAAGCTGACACGGTGAAGAAAGCTCAGTAGGCCAGGAGAGTATGTACATTGCAGCTGAAATGTCCAGAGAATTCAAAACAAATATCTTAAAAGATTTAATTGCAAATGGAAAATGGCAACTTTATGAAGCTTATAATTCAGACAAATCCAGACTGGCTGTCTTGGGAAATAGTTCACAATTTCCAAAGCTATCTTCCTATTAAATTTCATATTTCTTATCTACATCTTGGAGATGCCTAGGGGTACTTAAGAGTAATCAAGAATATTTTCCATACAGTCAAAAACATTTTTCAGTATGTCCCTCTCAAAAAAAAATTAGCTTAAACTTTGCCTTGAAATTGGCAGTAAACAGGAAAACATCCTTATTAACAACTGATAATAAACTAAAAGAAAACAAACCACAGAAACTTGAACAATGTAATATGATGGGCCTGGCTCAATGCACAAGCATCAAGAAACATAAACACTAACGTTCAGTATCACTGGTGCTTCGGGTATGGATCTGCTTCCAGTCAACACTGGAATTGGCTAATTTGCAGTCCAACTGACAAGAGGTCAGCCAATTCTTATTTTCACCACCATCTCTCTTTCTAGACATATGATAAAGAACATTTTCTTACATTTGCCTGCCTGAGAAAAAAAAACTGTTTGCTGACAGAAGAGTTTCCTAAATTTAACACCATAGTAAATATATTGCTTGAGCTAATATGATAGTTGCTAAAACAATACTTATTTCAGGTGGGTATTAAAAATCAATACTTCCAAGAGTCAAATGTCTGTATAGCAGGCTTAGCACAGACCCGTGCCCTTCAATTTCTGCTGGGCAATAGGAAGCTGGAAGAATAGAGAAGCTACAGTAACTGTAAAGCAGAAACACCTAAAATTAGCCTCTACGTGGTTCATCTTTCTGGATACCCGCTCAAGAGAATACAAACTGCAGTACCAGAGAGGTTCCCTCAAGCTGGAAGTCGATACTCTGCAGGAGAGTGCAACAGGAATAAAAGCAGTTACATGAAGACTGCACCAGCTCACAGCGCAGGACACCATCCTCACCAGCAGTATCATTAATAATTAACTCACAGGAGCAGACTGCTCAGGAAACGGGTAGAAGGGCTTTCACCACAGTCAGTTCAAGGACAAGGTGACTCAGGCCACGCTGAAGCCCAGATACAAGACTTTCAGCCCCTCCTCTCCACTCCCAGCCACCATCCCACATCCCTTCTGATGATAGCACTCGTGCTAGAGAGCGAGCTGATGCAACGAGAAAGGAGCATTTTACATCTCTCGCTCTGGATCAGCTTCCTCACCTGGCTCACTATGCAGCTAGCCTGTCCATCCCTCACACGGCTGGAGGTCGGGGCAGGAGGAAGAGGAGCGCAGCCCCTTCCAGCTGTGGGGATGTGACATGAACCAGCTCTGAAACGCACCCTGGCCCCTCTGTTAACAGCAGAGAGGGTCTGTAGCTGGAGGGAAATGACCTGTGGGTCCCAGCCTAATTCCTAGAAGCAGTCAGCCATAAACCAAAAAGCATTACCAAAACTGGCACTAATAAGTATCTGATGGTGAGATGAACAGAAAGGCAAGGATTATACAAAATTGAATGCTGTATCCTTTCACCTTCCCGTAAGACTTGGTCACACTACAACAACAGCATAAGGCACACTCTGAGTAGCTAAACGTTAAGTTCTGAGTCCACACCCCAGGGTCTTCCTCTCAGAAATAAGAAACTGTGTATATATACATAACACACATTCTAACCACAGCCCTTAAAACACTGAACAACATCCATGAAAAATAACCATTTAAAACCCATTAAATTGTACTTCAGGAATTCCACTCAGTGCAAATCTGTGAAGCTGATCTACGAGCTAAATAGACACATGTACGGCCACACTTATAAAGAGAAAAAAAAGTCTCTTCTAAGGCACAAAAAAATTTCATAGGGCAGCATTAAATTTCATAAGCAGATGTTTTCATGCCCACTGTTAACCAATTTGTTTCAGTAAGTGAGTGGCAAAAAATTAAAAAAGATATCCATTCATTCTTTGTGTGTATGCTTTACTTCAAACAATTCCAGGAATCCATTGTAAATCTAAAAAACTCCTCAGTCACCACAGCACATTGTTCCCCAAAGGAACAGTGGGTCAAATTCAAAGTACCAGCAATAGAGTCGCATTCAGAACTTTTTCTATAGAGCCTGGAATGGACAAAACCTCCAAAGTCAGCGCTGAGTCTTCAGGGGGAAAAAAAAATAAGGTTGTGAACTTAAAAGAAGAGAGACCAACAGACAAATCCCCACTGAGTAATTATAAGGAGAAGCTGTCCCAAACATGAGCTAACTAGCACATAAAAGGCAATTCAGTAAAAACCATGGTCAAGTCAACTAGCAGATTAACATGCACTCGTAATTGGCTACAATCACTGGAAAAGCAATCTGAAGAAAACGGACAAAATCCAGGCACTGGTGAGAAAACTCCAATAATTAGAGGTATTTCAGTAAGGCAGACAGCACTCTGAGTGTGCACTATGCTTCTGAAATGATGATGCCCTTGTCCGCCTCCAGCTGCTCCGTACTGTTGGCCTGCTGGAAGTTTTCATCTCATTCCTACGCCTACCAGCATCTGCTAACCTATTTCAGACAAAAAGACCCAGGTCAGCTTAAACACTATAAATACTACACCTGTCTTAACCCACCATGTTTTGACTGGGGCGGGCTGGGGAGTGCCCAGACTAACACCAAGGGTGGCACCTCAGACCTCCGGGCCACCGCCTGGGGCTTCTCCCCAGAGTGACCCTGCAAAGGCCAGTACCTCTCACCAGCAAGGAAGAGTTATTATCTCCTTTTGAAAGAAAGTCAAATAATATCTGAAACACTCAGAACGCCACATCTGTTCAATTCCAAACCCAGAGGAGCACAGAAAGAGGTGCTGCCTGTATTTTACACTGGTGTCACTCTGTGATACCCTCTGTGACGTTAAGTATCTTCAACCACTAAGATTTTAGTCTTCCCTACACAACAGCATTTTTACCTTTTACTACATATTTACAAAATACCTAATTTTAACATCCCACAGGCACTCTCTAACCAATATGCTATCATCAGGCAGCTTTACCATAAGCAGCATAACACGCTGCCATCCTCTTCCACCCGCAGTGTCATTAAATTCCAAGAAATTCCAAGAAAACATCAGCGATTACCAAATGGACACCGCCTTTTTGCTGTATTAGTGGTATTTACGCTTCTTCAAAGGCAAATAGTGTCACCAGCCTCCTCTTACTGTGTCACTGTGCAGTTAAGACCAAAGATACCCAGCTAGCTTTGTAATCTCTGTCGATTTTATAACGCCTCTTTTGCCAGGGATGGTACATCCTGACCAAGGTCTGTCCTGAATAAGGGACCTGCTTATTCAAACTGCCTAAACTCCTTACCCAAAAACTTCATACAGAAACAGTGCAAAGTGGGTGCTACATTTTGTGAGGACTCATTAAGCCGATGCCACAGTTGAAAGTTAACTGTCTGGGAGGAACGCAGTACACTCTATCAAAAGGTTCAGTATTTACCTTTGAAAGAAAAAAGAAGCCAACGTTTCTCTAAAAAGTGAAGTGCATGGTTTTTTGAAAGGAACTATAGACACGCAACCTCTGATGTTTCAGAATAACGAATTTTGAGTTATCCCATTGCCAAACAGAAACCAACACTAATAATTTAAACTGAAAAGTTCTCTCCCTATGTTTACATATGGATAACTCGGAAATGACAAACATTCCATGCGGCTTTCTAAGCTGCCAGACCAACTATGAGAAACTTCACTCCAAAAAGTAGTTTCCACTCAGATATAACTAGGAAAGCAAGAGTTGGAATGAAAATGAGCACTGAAGCCCAGCTACGTCATGAAGTCAGGAGAATTAGGCTCACGCAGTCACTTTTAGTCATTCATGACTGTACAGAAAGCTTGCAGAAAGCTTTACAGAAAGGTCAGAGGGAAAACTGACGAGTCTTGTTTTGTGAAGGCAGCTGACAGCACCGGAAAGCTGCAGCAATGGCTGCGAGCGTGCACTCTGAGGAAGAAAAATATGCTTTAAACTGTTTGGAAAATGAGAAGCGGTTACAGTTATCCTCCGTTTCGGGTTCACTCTCCACACCGGCCACCCGTTCCGGAGGTGCCAACACGTGGCGGGGCCCGGGGGCGGGGGGTCGGGCCCGGTCCCGGGGTGAAGGTGAAGGCTGCGGCCGCGTCCCCCCGCCCACCCCAAGGGCCAAGGGCGGGCGGCCCCGCTCTGCTTTGAAACCCGCTCCCGCCACGCGGAGCCCCGGGACGGGGGCGGCGCGGACAGCGCGGGGGGCCCGGCCGCAGGCAGACGCCGCTACCGCCCCCTTCCCCTTCCTCCTCCTCCTCCTTCTCCTCCTCCTCGTCCAAGCGCCGCCGCCTCACGCACGCCAGGCCCCGCCGGCCCAGGGCTGCGAGGGGAGGCCGGGCGCCGCCGCCCCCACCCGCTCGCCGCAGCGGAGGCGAAGCTCAGTCGCCCGCCCGCGCCCCCCCCCCTCTTCCTCCCCTTCCTCCTCCTCCTCTTCCTCCCACCTCAGGGCCCGCCAGCCGCTCCCCGCGCCCCTTCGCCCCGGCGGGCGCCTGCCCGGGGCCGGGCCGCAGCACGTACCTGGCGCCCGTCGCCGGCGGGGCGGGGCGGGCGCGGCGCCGTCACCGGGGAACGCGCGGCCGCTCCGGCTCCTGGCACCACCCGCCCCCCCCTCCCCTTCGCCCCCCTCTCACCCCCCTCCGGCTCCACTTCCGGGGTCCGCGCGCGGTGACGTCACGCGGCGGGGAACCCGGAAGTGGAGCGGGAAAGGCAGCGGAGGCCTCGTCCCCTCATGCGCCCCCTCCTCACCCCTCCCCTCACCCCTCCCCGCATCCCCTCGGCCCCCTCCGGCCAAAACGCGGCCGAAAAACCGCGTTCGGGGCCTGCGCTGCCCCGCTGGACTCGGCGGCCTACGGGGAGGCCTGTCAGGGCTCTGCCCGGCGGCCTCGGCTTTCCCCGGGGAAGCGGTTTTATTTATTTCTTTTTTTTTTTTTTTTTTTGTTTTTGAGGCAGCTCGGGCGGAATAACGTCAGGGTGGTGCTGTCCCCGCGGGGGAGGCGGCGGGCAGCGCTGAGCTGGAATGGACCGGGCGGGTAACGGCATCTCGGGGTGCAGTGGGCTGGTAGAGCTGGCCGGGAAGGTCGTGTTTCCACTGGCGAGTGCCCCTGTTGATAGCTTGGGAATTTGTAAAAAAGAAATGATTTGGGATAAATCGTGCCAGGGGTTTGAGGCATATTCAGAAATACATGAATTATGAAATACGATGCGTTGGCCTGTACTAAAACATCGGCTGGCGCCAGCAGTCCCTGCTTCCTTGCCCTGCCATAGCAAGAGGAAACGCATCAAGCTTTATTTCAGGGGCGTTCCTGTGAAAAGCTTTCCAGATTTGGTCAAACAACTGTGTTAGGCAGGTGCTCAGTGGAGTTTTCCACCTCTCGTGGCTCTGCACAGGAAGGTTGTGAGCTGTTCCTGTCGTGAGCACAACACAGATGGGACGCACACCGTGCATGCAACTCAAATGTTGCACCCCCTCTTAGCTCCGGGTCACAATCCACTCAGCTAGAGCCAGGGACAGGTCTGCATGGGAGAAGAGAAAGCATTTCTCATCCAGGTTGCTCCCAGCTGCTCTGTTACGACCAAAAGCAGCAAGCTTGTTGTATATTCTCCTGTCAGTGGCTTTCTGAAACACCCAAGGAAGGAATAAATGAAATGCTTTTCTTCTTCAATGCAGAAGATACTACAATGACTTGGAGAACTTATCTATTTAAATTTTACAAATTACGGTTGCTATTCTGCCCCCCATGTATTGAGACTGTATTTTTCCTGTATTTCCCCTGTTAGAAAAAAGCGGTGCTTACGCGGTCTTGTCTTTTGATGAGACATTTGGGATGCCATACGATAGTGCTGTGACTGAGGTGTAGCCCATCAGCTCTGACTATGATCTGTAGCAGAACAGAAGAAGTCAGGGTTGGGAATCATCAGCATTTTTTGGTAACCGTACTGATGTAAGCAACCCTAGCCTCCCACTCGAAGTTCATGCCATCTCTTCGCAAGTACTGCTGAGCTGCAAAGTGCACCTGGTTAGGACTGACTCGAGTTAAAAGTAGTGTTTTCTGTTGGGGTCTTATCTGGTTCACCATCATTCTCCATCTCTTGCAGTTCCCACCAAAAAAAACCCCACAATCAAACCCAAACCCCAGACAACAACAAAAATGAACTGGTAGAATGTAGGAGTCAGGAACAAGTTTCAGGGGTGGCTTGTGTGAGAAGTACAGGTAAAAAAGTGCTCTGCCTGTGATCTTGATACAGCCCTTTATAACTACAGGTCCAGAGAAGGATTCAGGGAGGAAAAATTTTATCAAAATGGGGCGTGGGGGGTTAGTGGTTTTGGAGATACTTGAACAGCAAAGAACTATTGACCATGAATTGAAGCTCTTGGTATTCCGGAGAGGTGGCAGGTTGAAAGGGAAGGTCTCCAAGTCTCATTAGAGGACTGACCCCAAAATTCCAAATATCAGCAGTGAAGAGGAAACAGAGGTGGTGTGTGGTAAATACTTACTCGCTGGAAGCTGGACTTTTATCTTCTGTTTGCATGTAGGACTGTGGAGTTCTGGTGTCTTTATGGACTTCTGTGATCTACAGTAATACGAGTTACAGGCTCATACGAGCAAAAATACTGGTACTGGTGTACCTAAACAGAGTGTTCTGATTCTTCTTCGAAATCTGTGTCTGTTTTATTCTTCATTCTTCTATCCCTCCTAATGCTAAAGCATTCACAGATGGCTACAGGTATGTTACGTAAGCCCAGCGTTTATTTGTTGCTTCCTGAATGTCCAGTAAGGTTTTTCAGTTCAGTTTGCAGAAATATGATTTGTGAGTAGTTACATCTGAAAAAGATGGTGCTGTAGAACATCAGATATGTTGAAAGTCAGGTCTGCATTATTTTCAACTGAGCATCCAGGATTGTTAAAACTGCTTTGCCTTAATTTCAGTTCCCAATTTAAGCAAAAATATCATTTACTTATGTGGATTATGTGAAGTCAAGTTGAAGTTTGAAACACTCAGATGCAGCAGAAATGGAAAACATCTTCAAAAGCTAGGATTTTACCTGTGTCTGGTAAATGGAGCTGCCTTTCAAAGAAAACAAGGCATCGAACTGTTGGTTATTCTATTCATCCCGTGTGGTGTATGAAACAACAGCCCCCTGCAAAAAGAGTATGTGGTCGTGTAATTAAAACGATCTTGGGCTGCATGTTGTTAACGACTGCCAGTGTGTTTGTAGGAGGTTACAGACCTAGTTAAAACTGATGGGTGGATTCAGTGTTTGTTTCGTTGTCTTTCAAAGCGGGATAGCCTCCGTGATTGAAAAGGAAGAGTAGGGAACACGAAGAGGTTAAAACTGCATAGAAAAAACCATCCTTTTTGTATAAATTCTGTCCAAATAAGCTGGATTGCGCCAACTCATACCCAGCTGGGATGACTCCCCTTAGACTGCCCAGTTACTCAATACTATGCAGAGTTAGTCCAGGTTTTGACGCACTTGTGAACGCAGATACGAATAGAAAGCGTGGTACGTTGCTGAGTGGTGCTGCCCAGAGCAGGTATGTCACTCCAGTACGATCAGAGTTGCTTTCACAAGAGTCAAATTAACAGCCTGATGAATCTATAGTGAAGTAAAGGAACCGATTCCCCATGGGGGATATTGCTGAAGGTGGGGGTGATGATAATTCAGACCAGAATCACCTGTTAAGGTGGATGTGGAGGAGGAGACTGCAAAAGCCTAAGCTGAAAAGCAGTTATTGGGCAGGAGGGAAATGAGCTGTGATTAGTTTGTGGACATAATCTGTGCAATATAGTCATAAATGAGACAGAGGTACAAATTTGATGTGCATCCATGAAATCTGCAGATGACACTACGTTGAAAGGTATTATGAGTAATGATCTTGACTAGAGAGAGAGAAATGGGATAAAATTTAACAGCATAAAGTTAAAAATCAGGCACTGACAGAAAACCTTGGCTATGAACTCATTAGCTAGGGTAAATGAGGAGGAAAGAGGTCTCTTTTAGGGACACTAAGATTTCTTGAAGACCTCACGATACCTGATTTTCTGTCTCTTGCCAAAATGGTTAAGCCAACAGTCAGATGGTCATGGATCTGCAGGAGAGAGGCATTTCTCTTTTTTTCTAGAACGAACTAGACATCTATCATGTGTTTGCCTGGACTTGATCCCTAAAGGAGTCCTTTCTGTTACCATGCCTTTGTTTTTTCCCTCCCAAATTATAAATAATAAAACAAAGGCCAGAGACTGTGTTCCTTTCCCATGAAGCAATTAGGAAATTGAATTTGAAAGAGAGGGAGTTTCAAAGAGAAAAATTGTCAACTGCTAGTCATTTGAAACAGCGGCGACACTGCACTGAAAACAGCACAGAGGGGGGAAAAAATAAATCAAACTCAGAAACAAGACCCAGAGACTTTTCAAGAAAGCCACTAAACTAAAAATACTTTGGGAGGAAGGGGCCTGGGATGCGCTGGGAACGTGAGATAAGCAGGCCAGCCGACTGATGAAGGAGGCACCGACCTGGGCGAGTGGCTCCGCAAACATCTGTCTGCAGCACAGAGATGAGAAAAGCTGTTCTCACTGAGGGCTGCAGCCTGCATGACAGAGCATGAAATTTTCAGTGCTGTCGGTATGAAAATACTATTTTTTTTTTTTTTAATTTAGAGGCAAAAAATGTAACTCAAAAGAACTGTGTTGAAGATGGGAGAAGTTATTTTAAGACTTCATCATCATATCTAAAGAGGAGCACACCAAGGGAACCAAATATTTGTCGTGTCTATGACAAGTGATCATGGTCTGAAGACAGTTCTTATTACAGTAACATAAATACTACTTTAACAAGGCTTATTTCAAATGGCTGAAAAAAATGTCAAGCCTCATCAACTCAAAAAATTGAACAGAAAAGCTGAATGAAAATATTATGAATGAAACCGTTTTGAACCCCAAAACGCAAGCTTCTGATGTATAATACTGTAGCTTAGTGGGAACAGGGGAGAAGCTCTTAAGGTCATAGATACAAACGCAGAATAAACAGACAAAAAGGGAATTTGTTAATGGATACCAAGGAAACTAGGAATTATTTGAAACTTGGGCAAGAAAAGAGTCAAAACATAAAAGGGGAAAAGCTGCAATATGTAGTATTTTTTAATTCCCATTCTCTGCAATACATTCTTCATGGTGAGCTCTTTGTTGTCTTAGATTTTATTTGTTTCTATTGATTTTATTTATACTTTTTGTCTTTTTAAAAGCTGCCTGCAAAACTTCAACTGGCACAAAGACACTGAAGCAGAAAGCAAGATAGGACAAGAAATTTGGAATGACAGAAGGTGCCTTGTCTTTTTTTTCCATTTTTTTTATACCACCCGCTCACAATTAAAACTTTATCTCCTCCAGATGACACACAGAAGGTGGGCAGGATTTTAGAAGCAGCTGATGGATGATTGTAGCAAGTAGGATGTCTGATTTTAATAGCTATCCTGCAATGCAACTTTCATAAGCAGTTGTTAAATCCTCCTGTGGTTCAGCACTGGTAGAACACCACAGCCCTCTCTTCAGAAGTACCTACATTTCTGCTTTCAGCACCTGACGGTGTGAAGCGTTAACATCTTTAGTTCTCAGTCAGATTGCTGCTGGTTAAGAGCATGCTAAAACTCTTAAGCGCAGTTTGTAACAAGTATGCCAAAACCGATCACTTTTATTTTACATGGGTTGGATTTACCTTTGCAATACATGTCAAGTGGTCTGTTTGTTCCACTTGAGCTTTACACTGAGTCCTGAAATTGAAGGATGTGATCCGGTTTATGAATCCTTTGCTGTGACAAAAAGATGCAAAGGCTATCCGAGTAGAGAAAAATCACGTGAAAAAAATGCATTCTACTTCTGCTCTGTCGTACTGACCCCTCATGTCACCTACTTTATGAAAATTGCAAGATGATATTTAATGCCAAGCAATGTGTCTGCACAATGGAGGCCTCACTGCTGAGCAACTTCAACTCAGCTCTTGTCAGACACAGAACTGGAAAACATATCAATTTTTTTAATCTTAAAAATTAAACATTTTTTTTGGTCAATGACAGCTGCTATTTCCAGAGGTTTAAAAAAAAAAAAAAAAGGCACAGCCTTGTCATCTAGCATTTGCATGCAAGAATAGCAACCTTTAGGATGTGTGATTCTTGGGAAAAGTTATCCTGTGTCTTTTGGGACACAAAAATTCCTTCTGAGGCTAAGCCCAAAAGAAAAGATAGTGGGAGAAAAAAAAAAAAATCTCTTTAGAATTCCCTTTGTAGTTTCTTTTCATTTGTTCTTTTGGCTTGACATCGATGGAATAGGCTTTTTGTGTACTGTGTATAGTGCATAAATACAGAGAATGCATTTCATGAAAAATAAAAATGTTAGCTTTCCTGACAAAGATGATGTGTTACCTTTTGAGAAACACTTTTCACAAGAATTAAATTAGAAACTTAAAAAAAAAAAAAAAAGTGAAATACTGAAAACTCATGAAAAACCAACATTAGTCTTGAGTGCTCTGCAAGGCTGAAAAACCTTTCGTTTGGCTTGAAAGTTTTCTTTAATTCAAAATTCTTATTCAGCTTGTTGTTTACACCCAGAATCTGTTTCTTATGTCTTATTCCTGGATAATTTATTTTGGTTCCTGCTATTGTGCCAAAAGTATGATACACAAATATTCTCAAATTTGTCTTCAGCAGTTTTTGCTGAAACTTGAACATACATAAATCTGTCATGACATTCACTCTTATGCTTCATTATATGTTCTCGAGAGTTTTTACAGTCTGTTATGTCTTTGTTTTTCACTTACTGCTTTTGCATTTGTTGTAAAGATTAAATATATATGATCTATATTTCAAGTTACCACTCCTAATTCTTTGGTCCTGTATATAGTTGTTCAAAAAAATGCCAGACTGATATGAAAAGTTTTGGTGGAATGAAACAAAGATTGAAAGCAATGCTATTGACAGAACTTTATGGTCTGTGTTCTACTATTTACTCAGTAGATATATGGGTTTATGATGTAAACCTTGCAAAGTTATTTCACTGCTGTTACATGTGCAAACAATTTAATTGTACTTTGAATTTTGAAATATTGGATCTCAATATATGATTACATGATTTATTTTTGCAAGAGCGTACTTAGCATACCTATAATTTTTCTGTTCCAAACTATCAATCCCTCAACTCCACAAATGATTTTTGAATAAATTATGCATGTTAGAGCAGATGACTGCTCCAGGGTATTATATAACTTTTTTTAAAAATTGTACAACTGTCATCTAAACAATTTGTGTACACATAAAATGGAAAAGAAATACATGTACCTTTTCCGTTATATAGTTTAAGTGCATCTTTTGGAACTCAAGTTGGAAAAATGAGATCCCTAAAAAGGCACAGCACATAAGGTACCAGCATTCTTCTGTTCATCCCACTTCTAACCGTAGAAGGAATACCGTGGTTATCAGGGAGAGACCTGACAAAGCTGGACTAAGAAATCCAGTTGATGATCGACCATTTTAGTAGAGAGATTTAGACTGAATTAATTCCTATTGCCATGATAGACACTTTTTACAAAGACTAAACTCACAAATTACTGCTGCTACTGGCAGTCGCAGTGGCTTTATCAATGCCCAAACTACTTAAGCAGATTGTAACTGTCATGTATTGACCAATCATCACTCCAGATGGAAAGAAACCAAAATAGCAACGACAGCAATAGAATTAACAATATAAGCATAATAAAAAGCAAAAAAAAAAAAAAAAATCTTCCCCTTCCTGTCCTCTCCTTTAAACAAAACCAAACCCAAGCTACCAAGCTCCTACAAAATAACCAGGTATGTCCCACCTTGAAGCTTCTCAGATTGGAGGTCTGCCCAAATTTCAAGGAGTGTAGGGTTAAAATGCAAAAGGTTTAACCAAAAAGTGTCTCCCTACTGGGCTCGGAGAACCACTCATTTGTACGCACTGCATGCTGAGACAGCTAATTGCTTCGTATGTATTTTGTAGACTTTGTGTGTATATATTGTGTCAGGTGTAGTTGCAGCCGCATCAGCAAACGGCAGGAGCAATCATAAAACTTGACGGCTGAGCCAACGCTGGGGAAGGGTGGGAAGGGGAGGCAACGAAGACAAAAGGGTTAGGACTGGTCGGTTTTGGTTCACAAATCCAAGAACCACACCAGGCATACACAGCACCTTCAAAACATGAAAAATTAAACCGCATTCTTTGACTCATTAGCTTGGAGGTATCTGTGCGCTGATGCCAAAGCCTGGCAGAGGTACATCTTGCTCAGTAATGCCCATCAGGATCCTGGATAGCTGTCAGAAATGAAGAACAGTCTACCATGTTCAGGTCCATTATTTGTCTGGAGAGAAGAGGAGGCCAGATGATTACCATTACACATTTGCGTTGCATTAATGCAACAACCTCCATCAATCTGTCCATCCATAAAGTGGATGGGTGTGTGTGAAATTAGGGAGCCTTAACTGGAGTAGAAACTGTTGGTGTTTGAAGAGACCTAATCCATTTGCCTCTGAGGACAGTCTTCACAACACATGTTCAGCTGTCAATTTCCTGAACTCAATACATACCTGCAGGTAGCATTCCTGCCAAGATTATTTCATTCCCAAAGCCACATCTGGTTTACTGTGGATCTGTTTGCTAGTCCATACGCCAGAACAAAAACCACCTGCCATTTCAACTTCTTACCTCCCCAATGTTCATTCCATTCTCTAGAGGGAAACATAATCTCAATCTACATAATAAAGCCCATTTAAGTCATGTTTATTATATAGAATGGGAGGTACCAATAAAGAGGCCAGAGCACAGGCAAATGGCTCCTTAAAGATGTTATTTCTGGAATGTGCAGAGAGGTGAAAGTCCAAGTGAAAACAGCTACTGCGTTTCTTGAATGATAACCTTGCAGGTGGTTCGTTTGAATTTTACATTTATAAAATTCTGGGTTCTCTAAGACTATCAGGTTTGAGAAGGCATAGGCTTTGTTGATATGTAAATAAGTGTTTGTAGGTTGTGAAAACAGATGTGCTATGGATTTCCAAGTGTAAATTAAAAGTTCAGAGAACTTAAAGGAAATAAAACCTGGGGCAAAATGCATTAGTTTAAGTAAAAAACAGCAATGCATGCAAATAGCTTCCACTATCCCAGGTAACACAGGTAACTTAGAACAATGGGAAAACACAGATATTACAAAATGCATGTGGAACGTTAAGAGCATAAGTCTTCAGACAACCCTAAACCTGAAATAATTACCCACATAGGACCTACACTGCTTTATGTCTGTATGACAGTTAGTCTAGAAAATGAATTATCTCCCCATATATAACTGCGTTCCAGCAATACCCACACTCTAAAATATAACAAACACTAACCAGTAAGTTTTTCAAGCATGCCTGAAAGTCAATATTGGGGTGGAATACAAAACACAGTCAAGATGACACATGACGAGCTATGTGATACTATTTCTTTATGGAGACCAAATATCCAAACGTTATTAGACTTTTTACTTAGAAAACACAGATTATGGGACAAAAAAATAAAGTAGTTGGATATCAGGTAATTATAAATTTCTGAAAATTGTTGCGTAACCATATTTCTGTCCTCTAGTGAATTCATCTAGGGACAAAATATATATGATCATGTCATTAACAGTTGTCTTAAGGAACACACATGGGGGTGCTTTGGTAATCATTTATCAGGTGTTTTCTAATGACTGAGTGCTTGTTTTACAGGAGCAGTTTTCATCAATGTGTTTATTTATTGGGAGAGCTGAAAAGAGATTATTTTTCTAAAAAACTGTCCTGAAAAGGAAAAGACAAAGTTACGTGCTGTTGCTGCAAACCTCCACCATGAACAAAGTTTGAAACCTGAGTTTGTCATGGCAGACATGGGATGCTCTTTGAGTCAGTAACTGGAGAAGATGATACCTGTTGAATATGATCACCATTATGCGGCTCTTTGCCTCATTTCTGGAAAGAGAAGGGATGGGACTCAGGGCTGTGTAGACACTGAGGCTGTTGTCTGTTGGAGCTTGGATTGATTTACTGCAGAAACTGGATAATGAGCTATTTTAACATTAAAATGCTTTCTTCAGTGGGAGATACTATAAAGTCTCTCCTCAGAGATGGTTGCAACCTACTCACGGCTGAAGTTTTTTCACAGAATCACAGATGGTGTCATGGATCTAAAGGGCTTGATCTGGTAGTCATCAAATTTGCACTAGCCATGACTGGAGTGGCTCCTTGTCAGTTTAGAGATAGCCATCTACTAAATTTAGACAATGAATCTTAATTCAGATGATCACTTTATGTCATTAGTACTTGGTAATTGCCAGTTCTTCCTGAGATGCTTCTTAGGGAATCACTTTTTCAGGAAAAAGAAAAAAGGGTTTGGATTTATTTTTGCCTGCTTGCATGATTCCTTGCCTTCTAGAGTGTTTTTTTGCCACCTCTATATCATTGTTTCACTTGCTGCAGTAATAGCTAGCAGTCAATTCCCAAATGCTGTTGCTAGAGAGGAATAATCTGGTTCCTCCATCATTTTACTGATGGGCATTACAAGGCCCTCAGTGATACCCAACCTGCTCAAGGCCTTGCACACTTTTCTTCTACTGCCTGCCTGGCAACGTCAGTCAGCTCAGTCTGCTTCCCAAGTGTTGGGAGTCCAAAGGTAGAGCAAAAAGCAAGCTCATCCTTGCCCACTTCCTGGGACTTACACTTAAAGTAGTTTTAGAGCTTCTGCTTCCACTCATACCACTGTTTACAGCATGGACAGTTACTACAGAGAAGCAGCTTTGCACCAGCCAGGACCTCCTCAAGATCTATGTGCTCGCTTAGAAATCTCCCCGTTGCCATCAAGTTACTCTCTCATTTCATGCCTAATTGGGCAATGGGTCTAATTCCTCGGTCTTTTGACTATTGCCTTGGAAGTTTGAATAGTGTCTGTCACTAAAAATGATTGCGCATATTTTTAAGGAGTTCCATAAAATAGTTTTATATCAGCATATAATTGGTATCCCAGCTGAGAGGGAAATGGAATATTTCTGTCAGAGGAAGCTAATTGGAAGAAGCCAGCCTCATGCCTACCTTGCACTGCTGTGAGGATGTAGAGATGAATTAGAGAACATCCATTTGCCGCCGTGCATATTTCCCGAACAAATAGCTTTGTTGCCTGCGGTCTCTACAAAAGCCCTCTCCTGGAATAAAGCATGATCTACGGGACACTGTTTGTCAGGGCAGCAGTCACTAAAAGGCAGGGTTATGTCTCAATGCCTATCTTTTCGGAAATGCTCTCTCTCTCTCCTGCCTTTCTGAGTTTCATTACTATTAACGCCATCTCAATTTTGCCCTGCTTCTGATTTTATTAACTACCTTTCAAAAGCAGCAAGATGTTAAGATTTGGAGCACTCTGAACTGGATGCTAAACTAATATAATTAGAGATATTCCATGCCATGCAGGCTCCCATTTAAGCCTGTTTCGTAAAAAAGGCTAAGCATACAAAAACTGTTAAATGAGAATTAGGAGTAAGCATTAGTGATAATGCATAGTTACCTAGTTTGTGCTATCTGATCCAATTCATTGCTATAAATATAATAATTTCCTTTTAAGCTAATTCAGCTGAGCCAACAAGCCCAGACTCAACAGACTTTAATCCTTATTTTTTACTACCTTTCCAGGAGCAGTGAAAATGGCCAGAATGCAGTGGTCAGGCAACACAGGGCCCACACTGCAGCCAGCAAATCTGGCTCCTGTTGCCTTCTTTTATTGAGGCTAAATGTAAATGTGAGACATTCTTGGATCAACAAGTAGTGACAAAGAGCCAGGACATAAAATACAAAAGCAAAACACTGCAGCTTTATGAACCCATCACTCTCCAAAATGAAATTAATCTTAGAATCGGCAGAACTTTTTTTGTAAGAATATAGAACTATTGTTTTATTAAGAAAAGCCAAAGAAAGCAGCAATCTGTTATACAAGTACTCCTAATTTTACACACCTTACAATGTAAAAATGATCAGCTCTTTCAAGTGTCTTTCATTTCTCTTCAATTAAGGGTTTAAGTTTGAAGTAAGCAGTCTTGATAAATTAATGGTATGTTATTTAGCAATCTTAGTTATACAACTCTTATTATTACTGCAATTTTATTGAACAAATGTGAATGTCGCAAAAGTATCTATTCAGCATAACTGATGCTGCCAAGACGATGTTTCTTTTATACCCTGAAGGTCAGTTAATAGGATCGCTACACTGCCGACAGACCGAGCCCTGATATTTCTCAGTCAGGATTGAGGGACAAGTTCAATTTCAAACACACATTACTTTGCATTCAGATACTCTAAAAGACATATACAGAGATAGGTTTGGGTAAGAAAAACATCCAAATAAAATACTGTGCAAAGGTTCAGCTTTTATTCAGGCTAGTTATTCTGTCTTGTCACCTCCACATTGTTAAAATTATAAATATACTTTTGCTAAGAAAGACAAGATTGTCCTAGTGCAACCCAGTGGGTTACTGCTGAATTAATTTGGCAGGGAGGAAGAGGCATAAAGAATTTATTTTTTTTTAACATGACTATTTACAGATTATTTCAGAACCAGGTGTGTTGTGAATTTAAAGGATAATAACCAGTTTGGAATAACTCCCCTTATGGACATTCCCATTGCAGAGTAAGTGAGGGTTTTTATTGTGGGTTAGCTCATTTCACTTGCAGCGTTTATCCTATTCAGAGTAAGTGTTTCCCAGAAGGGGAGCTTTTTCAAAAAAAGTATTTCAGTCAGTTTCACCACATAGACAGAAATTCACTTTATGCGGCTATACAAAAAAGTTAATTACGCACAATAGATTTTGATAAAATAAGGAAGAATATTCTAAACTCCAGCTTCCACATGCTCTAACACATTATTAGTATGGCTTGGAGCACATGTGCCTTATCTGTCAGAATACCGTACCTGCCATCATAGGCAATCCCTGTAGCCATGTTTGAAGCCTTAAGACCACAACTGATCTTCAAAGGTGAAATACAAAGCAAAGAAAAATTGTTTTTACACTTCCTCACTTCTTTATGATCGGAAATGACTATATCAGCAGCAGAGGAAAGTCTGTTTTATTCTTTAAATAGTATTTTTAGCATTTTTGAAGCACCAGTGCCTCACAGCCCTTTTGTTGATGCAGCGTTGTAACAAGACCTTTGGAGATTCTCAAGATGAAGCGGTCCCTGTTTTCATTTTAAATGGTCTGGTATTTTATATGCACGAGAAAAAAAAAAAAGAGCAATTAAAAGGAGGAAAAACTACCTTTCAGATTAGACTCTACAGCAGCGTTAGTGTTATGGTTACCCATGACGCTGCTGGAATCTTTAGGGAAAAAACGTGCCTTCCTCCTATTCGAGTGGCCTGAGTTATGTCCATAATAGCACCTACGAGAAGGTGTGGTGGGAGCAGGAATAGCTGCAGCTCGGGTTGCAAGATCTTGCCAGGGTCCTTCATCAGGCAGAGGAAATGGTTCCCTTGGACTTCCAGTGCAAGAAACAAATAGAAAAATGATGGATTATTTCTGTAGAGCTAAGGAAATACTAACCACACCTTCTGTATAAAAAATACTGTCACAATAGCCACCTGTCTAACCCAGCTATTTTCAGTCTTTGATGAAGAGCTTTTACTGAAAAGAAAAAACATTTACTATTTGGAAAATCTGAATATCAGACAGGGCTTACTTTGAAAACTGAAATTTAACTATATTTATCAGAAATAAATATTGCATTCTTCATAATTTTCTCAGTTCACTGTTAAGGTAGGCCTTTGAGCACTGCCTGTGAATAATTCTTTTAAATAAAAAGATGCTTCTCAAATCTTTTAAAAGCTGCTAACAAGTTTCTCTATAATCTGTCTTTTAAGCCATAACTGGATGCTAAACTAGGATTTGTGAGGGCAATAAAGCTGATGCAGTTTTGCTTGGGAATAACGGCCAAGCACACTCATCCTGGAGCAGCTCAAAAAGGACTTCAGACCTATGACCTGTAGCTGTCCTTTTTAATCCATTTTGGGTGGTTTAATGGCAGGACTAACTAGAACACAAACACCAAGGGAGAGGAAAGGTCCCTGAGTGACACTAACGGGAGGGGGCAGGCTGACGCTGACTCCAAAACGGCCGATGGAAGCGTAGCACGGGTGTTTGCTTAGCACGTGTCCAAAGTAGCATTATTTTTAGAGTGAGTTTTATACTTTTAAAACAGCTCTTGGTTTGTCATTCAGGTTTATGCCTCCGCAGTTTCGAGATACACCCTCCTTGTTTTGTGACATTGACATTTTCATATATTGTTGCTCGCCTTATGCATGTGTGAACAATTGCTGCCTGGATGGGGTGACTAGACAATAAGAGGGGAACATTCTTCAGTTTAAAACTCCTACTCAAGATATATATTCCTGCGCTTTCTAGTCTTGTCAGTTATAACTAAGCCATTAAGTTAATCATGTTGAATTCAGAAAAAGGTGCTACCCAAAACCTGTCAAGGTAATTATTCTTCTTTATCCTCTGAGGTAGGAGTGCTCTGTGTCAAATAAACATTTTTTAAGTGTTCCACCATAACTTTCTCCTCGTCTTCAAGATCTGCACCTTCTTTCATCTCCCACCTGAAAGAAAAAGAACTTTTTATTCATTTTTTTATGTGTTTTAAACCATTTTTTAGAACAAGCAAGTCAATACAAAACTTCGGTACTATGAATTCATTGCCCTCCCCCCACCCCCCCACCCCCCCCGCAGTGGTGGGGTATGGTAGTTGAGATCACTGAATCATACAAAATACAACCCTCAATAATCTTGCCCCACACAACTGGCACGGCCACGAGGCAATTGACACAAATTGTCAAAACTATCACGAAACCGTACTTATATTTATTGTGATAGTACTTTCTTTTTCTGTTTTATATCAGACACGTTGGTAGAGGTGGAGGCCTTGTAAAACTAGCAGAGAAACAGTGCAAGAGCTAACAAGTGTTTTGGAAGGTAAGCAGATGCTCTCAACACCGTGTAAGTTTGCAGTGAAAACTCAAACACTGCGTGATCTCCAACCCAAATATTTAATGTGAATGGTCATCATTCTCTTGCAGTGACTATACTATATCACAAAATACCACAAAACTGACTGGCTCTTTGTTTCTTTAACCATCAGGTACACCTATCACACCAAGAAATAAACGACATATCACATTCTTCCCTTTCTCCATGCGAATACTCAATTCTAGTTTGGGATAAAGTCCTAATACCATTAAAACAGAAAAACTGAAAAAGTGAAAGACTATGAAGATGATTTTGCTTTTCTTTAGCAGTTAATTAAATATAAAACATGAAGAGTCACACAGTATTCTCTTGCAGAAAATCAGGATAATAAATGCAGAAATAGTGCTGATACATAGTCAGCTAAACTTTGTATCACTCTAATTATGCCTACATAATGCTCAGCAATGTGGCTCTATCTCTTTTGACAAATTTTGTGGATATTTAAGAGTTTGATACCCCTTTAATGTTAATCTCTTTCTGTTCTAAGTAGATAATAAAGTGTAGGCTTCCCATTCAGACCAGCTGAAGACAAAAGGTAAAGCATGAATACTGAATACAGAAACGATATTTTCAAGTATTAAATCCCGTAGATTATAAATGACCCACAGGATGATCCTGTAAAGCACAAGACATGTAGAGGAGCAGCAGAACAAAGGCTGCTTTTAGGAAACTAATGTCAGGAGCAATACTTTAATCCTGTCCCCACACTTGTTAGGTCCTCGTTCAGACTGTGAAAAGCAGAAGGCACACACGGGTCTAGACTGGTGAATAAATCAAATATAATGCGGAATGGTGGGAAGAGTATATTGCATTCACCATGTTTGCAAAAAGCAAACAATCGCTACTGGCAACAGAGCATGGTGTGCACTTCTTGTAACTGTATTTAAAAGCTGACTAAAACCAGAAAAAGAACAAGTGCTCTGTAGTACAATCTGATCTGTTAAAAGACAGTTAGGAAAAATATATGCACTGAACTTGTATAAATTAGCATATATACATCATACCTTTACCTTAAAAAGTGAATCTGACAACCCACATTACTGCCTGGAGTGAAGAAGTATCAGAACAAGCAAAGCATACGATAAATAAAATTATAAACACTGTATGGCCATGATCAAGTTTTGCAATAATTAACTTCCTATGACTCCACTCATATATGACTACTGTCATACTTAACCTTATCTGAATGTTAACATTAGGTACAGTTAATTGCTATTACGTCTGTCTGCTTCATTCTCTGGTTTATGACATGGTTGTAAAGCCTGGCTATATGAACCCTCAGCACAGTCACTTTTGGAAGCATCCCAGGTGAACGCTGTTAAACAGGGTGACTGCTTTCCCTTTTTCCTTTTGCTAATATGCCAAAGAGCCTCTTCACACCTAGAAGGAAGTCGTGCAAGCCTTAATTTGAATTTATGGTCCTCAGAGTCATTCTGAAACACCACTTTACCAGTCGAATTGATTCATTTTAATTAATTTGATTTGTTGCATATTTTCAAGCAGAGGAGCTGTTTGCTTAGAAGGACGACAACTGAAAAAGCTAAATGGAATACATTCCAAACAGTTATTGCTGGAGGTATAACACAGAAATCTACCAGTCTTGGCTAATGGAAGCTTAACAATAAATCAGCAGATTCCTTTTAAAGACAGTGACTTCATACTTGTCAGCACATTTCATTGAATCTTAAATGTGTTAGTGTTGGTAAAAATCTTCAATGTCATCCAGTTTGGACATTCTTTAGTGTTCACTTTATAACAAGTTATAACTAATACATTACATTATCATTTTATCAAAAAGTAGTCTATTTTTAAAGCATTTAAGCAGGTCCAATGAGGATAAGAACGTCTTCTATGCATTCGCTTAACAGTATCCATGAATTAAAGATCTATGAAATGAGCTTGACAAACACCTGGTCCCTCATCTAATTTAGAAATTTTTCCACTCTCATGCTTAAAGTCTGGGGACAATACTGTTTTTTAAAAGACTACTGGACAGTAAGCAAGAAGGTCACAGCATATCTTTGCTGTTCTAAACAGGATGAGAAATCAGGTGTTTGTGTTCGAGTGGAAAAAGAGTCAACATTTACTATTCAAAAATTTGTCCAAAATGGAACATGTTTTTACTAGCATATCTAAAATGTGTGACAATTGTTTTGGCAATAGTAATTGGTACAAATCCAACT
This sequence comes from Strix aluco, assembly GCF_031877795.1. Classification (NCBI taxonomy): domain Eukaryota; kingdom Metazoa; phylum Chordata; class Aves; order Strigiformes; family Strigidae; genus Strix; species Strix aluco. The sequence continues at coordinate 1,796,092 of NC_133971.1, read as the reverse complement.
AGCCAGTTCAAGTAATGTGAATGTGAATGAAATTACCATCATGAATTACTTTCAAAATACAAGCTTCATCAGTTGAACTGCCAACCCGCACAACTCTGTTGTTTCAAATTATTAGTAATGTAGCTCTTAGAGAAAATTTCCAAATGCATAGGTGGGAGATATTTTATTTTAGTCTGGCTATATCTTGGAATATTAAATAAAATAAGCATTTCAAAAGGGTACTGGAATTATTTGAACCAATACATCATATCTTCATCTACATTTTGCTTAGAGTTCAGATAACCGTAATAAGATGAGTCGGAGTGTCCAGAAAGACCAACTTTCAGTATAAGATTTATATTTAGAAGAAAGCACATATTTAGAATAAAATGCCATCACCTTTGTAATCTTTAGGTTAGCACTGCAAGTTTTCAGGCCAATATACTTGTGTACTTACAGAATTAAATATTTAATTAAATATATGTTTTCAAAATTTGCTGAAATATCCAATAACGTAGATGCTATATTGTGTGCACCTGAAGTGAATTGCCTAAAAACTTTTCTCTGTATGCTGTTCCTTTCTGTGTTGCATGTGACTAATCAAGGGGAGAAAAACCTAGCAGTATATTTTTCAGATTGATAGAGCAAAACGTGTCAGCACAGATAAATACAGGAATCATTGAAGTTTTCTGCTGGTCAGCCTACACCTTAGATCATGAAGTCAAAGAAGATGACTAGCACTGGGAGGGCTTCTGTTTCTCCTCATAAATAAGAGGCAAGAGAGGAAGAAGTCTTGGCTTGCACATCCACAAGCTAACGAAGTGCAAGGGGAGAAGTATTCAGTGACCCAGGAAGATCCAGTGATTCCAGCCCAGGTTTCCGTAGTAATGCATCCATGTGCCATCCTTGCTCATAATTAGCGTCAACACAGCCATTTATATAAGTGGGTATACAGGACTACGTTTTGTGATACTTCTGTCTCTTCACTCTACTGAAAAGGTAAGAAACAGTAAATGTGTTTGCAAAGATGCAGAGAAGGATCATTGGTGCATCTGCTGTTAAAAAGCATGCTGGACATTTTAGCGGGGCTGGATTTAAAACATGGTGATGCGTTTGCTGCTTTGATTTTCTGTTGCAATATTTTGTAAATTGTAGATATATTTCTATGAAGGCACTTTTAAAAAACCGTAATAGGGACTATATATTACATTTAGGTGCTTGTTACAGATCAAAATGAAGTATATGCAGTTGATACCAAAGCAGTATTATATTAAATCAGAAATAAAACATATACAGTAGTATGCGTAAAGGGATTACCAAAAGTGACACAGATTTTACCTGCAGTGGACTGCCACATTTTAAGAAGTTTCATTAAGAAGGTTCCTTTAGTAGATCCTCTTTGATTAGTTACTGAGTTTATTACAGTTCATTAGTTATAACAGTGTGTAAAGATTAGAGGGAAAAAATGATGTAAAAAATTACAACCAAGAATAAACATGAACAAAATTGAAATGGAATGTAAGAATACCATTCAACTCAGATGTATTCTGAACTTTGAAAAATCTCATTATTATTATTATTTGAGAGACTAACCATGCCCTTTTCTAAAGCTTGTACAAAACCATGTCTAAAAAGGGAACACTTTGTAGAAAGGGTCACCCTAATAAAATTTTATAGCATTATTTTATGTATTGCTAATAGTCCTTATGTAGTATTTTGATATCTATTGCATTTCCTAATGTCTTGGAAAATGTAACGTCAGACGTAACTCTATGGAAGGAAGAAAAAAAAAACCGATGACACCATGGTTATTTCCTACGGAAAAGCTGATATCTCAGGTCCTCTTGTAGGGAAGTGTTGGCAAATGATGAAACATTAACCGTACGGCTGTACATGAGATAGCTGAAAATATGCATTTCTGTATTGAATAATAGCTATACTTAATAGTTGCTATATATCAATAAATAGCAACATATCTGATACTGAGCTAAGGAGATGACATAATTCACATCTAATCTAAATCAGACGCAGACAGTGCCACTCAAACATCCTAACATGGGTAAATATTCAGACTTCAAGTGTTGCAAGCTCTTAAGCTTATCTATATTTAATGTGGTGAATTACCACTGGAAAGCTTTACAGACGCACTATTTTCAAGAGGAATTTTGATAAAAACAGTGAGCACAAGTAGAGAAGGTCTTTTTTTGCCAAGTATTATGTAAGAAGGCAAGAGTGGGAAAATAACACAAAAAAAGTGCTTAAATTTAACTTAAATTCCCTTTTATCCTTATGTGATTTAAGGGTCATTTCATGTAATTTACATGAAAATATTTTCCACACATTCACCTTCAATTTCTTTAATAAACTGTTTTGCTGTAATTTTCAAACTTCTGTCTAAATGCATTTATTTCTAAATAACACTATAAACTGAAGGAGGCAAAAAAGCGCCATAGTTTGTGCACAAACCAACTAATTGGTGCAATTTTGTGAAATCGAGATGAAATTCATCCCCTTGTTTAATAGGTGCAGATTTTCTGCAAGGGACTCAACCCTAATACGTGCTGCCAGCTGTGGCAGGTTCTCTTACGTCGTGTGCTTGCAGCTGTGGAGCCCTCCCAGTTCAGTTGGTCCTGGGGTCCCTTTCTGTTTAAAAAGTATTTTTCATGTGCAAGTACTTCCTGTGGCCTTTTAAACTTGAGCAGATGTGAAACGATTAATTGTATTTTCTCCAAAAGAGGACTTCACACTTGTCCTTACGCTTGCTCCTTGTAGAATATAATTAGGGTAAATATTAGCAGCTTGATGAAGATGAGACTGACCATTTTTTTGCTCGCCGTTGACAAGAGAAGAAGGGACGTGACAAAGCAGGCATGAAGCAGAGACGGGTGTTTTGGCGTTTTGCTTTTGCCTTTTGCAGCCTCCACACTAGTTATAAAGCCGTCACCACACATCTGCTCTCATACCTGTGCAGGACCTTTACTGAATTCCGACACCTTTAGTTGAAACAACCATTACCCCTTTGTACTGGATTATACCGGCGTATTTATACCTGAGATGGAAAATATGTGGAGACTGGTATTTTTGTATAGTTTTGGAGATTTCTTATGATAAATCAATACATTTAAATTTAATGTAAATATTTATTTTAATCCACAATAAACTTACATGTTTAAATGTATCAGAATACTGCCAATGAAGTCAGCAGTGTTCTCTACACTGAGCTGCAATGGGTAGAGAAATCACGCCGTTGTTAAATAAAATATAATATCTTGCTACCAGCTCATGAAGCATTTTAATGAATTACCTTTTGCTTCCTGAAGTTCATGAGAGACACAGCTGTGGATTAAGCTCTTGCAGGCAGAGAAACAATTGTTTTATCAATGTCTAGCATGTTATACTTCACCACGAGACAAGAAATCTCAGGAGCTGCTATCTGGTTTGCCATTTTTATGTAATAGAAGAATATACATCTCTGTAACTTTCACTTTGTATTTCAGTTGTAAATACACTTTTTGTAACACGAGAAATCATGGACCATGAAATGTATTTTACATCATTGTTAGACAGCCAAATAAATTCAATGTTTGTCCATAGTCTCAAGTCCTGAAAAAATCTTTCAGTTTCTATGTGGGGCAATGTTTTATTTTTCTAATGGTAGTATTAAATTAAAAGGGAAGTCTCTGGAAGTTTAATCAGACTGCATTTGGTTAAAATAATTTATTTAATACTGTGACTAACGTTTTAACTCCTTAAATATTAACCGTTCAAAAAATGTGTGCCTCATTTCGGTCATTGGTGTAGTAATCTTATCAGATTTTTTAATCTCTAATCCATCTACTAAACACAAACTCCCCTGAAGGTCATAAAGAGGGGGTGGGTAACCCTCAAATACACAACTACTGCACTATTGACCAAGACCCAGAGGAACAATGTGGTGTATTTAAGGTTCTGGTAGTGATATTCACCCTGAAATCACACCAACGGGGCAACGTCTCTATGTCTACCTAACATAAACCAGTTCACTTGTCTTTCTTCAACCAAAATAAACAATATCCCCCTGTGGTGGAAAGTTATATTGCTTTCAGGACAATCTATGTGAAAATCTGTGTCCTTCATCATATTCAGAAATAAATCAAACCTGAAAATGTTAAAACAATTTTGCCAAATTCCTCTCTCTTGCATATACACAAACACCATGAAAAATGCCCTCCCAGAATTTTCCTAACCAATAAAATAAATTCATTTATTTACCAACACGTATGGAGGAAGACACCATGAGAATTGTTATTTACGTTTTTAATTATCTATATGCCACAAGAATAGGAATAAGGGAAAAAAATAAAGGAAAACACATCTATAAGGGATCAACAGTTATGCTCCTCTTCCAAAGAGCAAACCAAAAGAAGAGATGGTATTTCCATGTACTGGAGAAATCAGTACATGGGAAACATTTTAGAAAGTATGTCAGGGGAAGGGAAGGGAAGGGAAGGGAAGGGAAGGGAAGGGAAGGGAAGGGACCTCTGACTCACAGGTTAACCTGTCCCAGCTATGAAGTTAAGACATTAGAAGGATATTTAAGAAGTTCTGAACTGAAATAGAAACTTCACAAGTGTTGGAATAAAATGATGAAAGACACCTTTCCATGGCAAGAACACAGCTACGACGGATGTTGTCAAGGGTAGTGGAAGGCACATGGCAAAAATTTTAGAAGCTTTCCAGCTGCAATAAGAAAGCAGAGGTAGTATTTACCCAGCTTCCATGTTATTGGTGTTTGCTATCCCGCATCTTTGAAAAACGGTGAATCAAGCCTCACAGACACCAAGCCATGAACTGCAGACAGCGGGAACATATTGCAACAGGATGAAGCTTTCTCTTAGGTCTTTTTTTAATTTAACCTTTTTCGTTCACCATTCTAGCACAGTAAAAAATTGGAAAGATTTATACCCTCAACACTTCAGTTGGTTCTTCTGAAAAAATTGCTGAGTTAAATTTCCATTTTTCAGTGCATTCTTACAACTCTTTCTTAACCCAGCTTTAAATAATGGACATTTGAGAAAATTAGGCTCATATTGACCCAGCTTTGTTGAAGCTGTCACCGTTTCTTGTTCTGAAGATAGCCCATTTTCTTGGGTTTCTGCGGCAGCAGGATGTCTCTTTAATTTTATTTTCAGTTTTCTGAGATTTCTTGTTTTATACACAACTTGTATACTGGTCCTCTAGGTCCAACACCATTTACATTGCAATGTTGTTGAAGTCATAGTTAGTGTGTCAAAAACTGGAAAGATGCTCTTAATAAAAGTTGGGTAAGTGTTTCCAACTTGGGTGAGAAAAGACATATATGTGTATGCATATATGTATATATATGATACTTCTAATTAATTAATGATAACAAGACTGATAGAGAAAAAGGAATGTACTAAAAAATTAACAGAAGACTAATTATACACTTCTGAGATTGGCAAGCTGTCAGTAGATGAACACAACTAGAGTGAAATGAAACCAGAGGTTCTGGGCACCCAGATACTTACTCTGAAGAGCAACTTGGGGTTTTAGTTTGCGTAAATCCTACAGTAAGAAAGGGATACAAAAGAAGTAAATAACAGATTTCTAAGTTGTCTTCCACACTGATCTAATCCACTAATATTCCTCTAAGACTAAGGCATCTGAATTCCCATAAGGCTTCTCATGTCCCATCCCTGGAGGTGTTTAAGAGTAGGGTCGACTTAGCACTGAGGGATATGGTGTAGTTAGGAACTGTTAATGTTGGGTTGATGGTTGGACTGGATGATCTTCAAGGTCTTTTCCAACCTAGACAATTCTGTGATTCTGTGACCTTGTCCTGCTGGCTTTCCACCACTTCACTGCCAGTCATGGCGTAGGGGTCTTCTTAAATGGGGACTTGTTATTGCATCTAAGTGGATTCTGGGGTCAATTACATGCTGGAATGCATAAAGAATAAAAAGCCTACAGAAATATATATACATCAGCAGGATCACAGAACTATAGGCCTTTTGCGAGGCTAAATGAATGCTGGCACGTTCCCTGAGTTGGCAGGTTTAGGGAAGGTGCCTGCCACTCTCTCCTTTGCATTTTAATAAATATGTTATTTTATTCTAATTGGTGGGAAATTTTGGCTGAAAGATCTTAAATAACAGGGCAGATTTTAAATGACCTGTTCATTGTCAACTAATTTTAATTAAAGTGAGACTTAAACATTTAAATCCAATGTGAAAACATTTGGTTTCAGTGTTTTATAAGTAAATGATGGAAGTTTTTATTCAAAATAATATTTCAGTATGGGTTTGTTTTGTTTTTTAATTTCACACATTTATTTTTTTAACTCAAACTGCTATTTTCAGTTTTTCAGGTATGTGTAAAGTATTTTATCCTTAAAACAAAGCATTTTGAGTTTTTGCCATTGCTTTTTAAGTAACTTAAACAAAAAGACCTCGAACCCTAATAACAATACTTTATACAGCTTCAGTTTGATGGACTTGTGCCTTACTCAGATTGGGACCAAAACACATTCTCTCTTAGTTTGACTGCTTAGAATCTTAAGCAAAGTTTATTCACAAAGGATAATTTCTTACAGTGACCTTCACAGAAATCACTGCGCTAAGATCACATGTGCTTATTGCTTGAAGATTGTATCCTGTCCCCACTCTTTTATTTCTTCTTTAGACTACCCCAAAAACCCCTAGTGCATGAATGAAGTTGCTTATCTGACTCTCCGAATTAAGCACACCGCATGCTTGATTGCACAAATGCATATTTCAAATATGTATGTATATACTTATATATATACATACTTCTATACATATACTCGTGCAAGTAACAGAGTAATGATGCAGGCATTCAAGAGGGCAGATTTTATGGAAGAATGGGATCAATAACACTTTGTCTAAGCTAAGTGTTTGGAGATGAATATTCAAAGGATTTCATATTTTCAGTAATTTTAAATAACTTGGTAATCATATGAAATGAATGTAATTATTTTGAGCGTTAATATAATTTTTCAAGAAAATCAAGAGTATTTCACAAAAGGAAGTGTCTTATGATCACAGCGCTGGCAACATTTCCATTAAGTAAATACAAGTTTTACCTGCATATGATTAAATGGTAGAGCTTAGGAACCAAAAATGCATCTACTAAAAATATCCTGCTCTTCAGATCATGCACTGCTTGTTCCCTCTCTTCACCCCTCCCCTTTTTATTTCAATTTACAAAGGCTTTCCATAATGAATGTTGAAAACCCAATGTAAATACTTTAAAGGATTAAGCCTTCAAATGTGGTTACTGTGGCATATGTATGTTCTGTAAATACAAACACAAGATATATCTGCTGAGAAATTATATTTGATAATTTGACAGCTTTGTGGCTTAGGAATATAAAAAATTCATATTTTGTCAACAAGAAACTTCCTCCATTTGTTAAGAAGGGGCTACTACGATAGCATAGAAAGATGAATATTTTTGAAAACACAGGTTATTATGGGAGTAATATAATCCCCTACTTTTCTTAATGCATTGAATTTTTAAAAAATATTAATTTACTTTCTTTTAGAAGAATTCCACTCAGTTCACAACTTGCAGAAAAAATGTGCAATCTAAGCAGAATGTTTAGGGAGCCAGGAAGCTGGCTTTTTTTGTTACCAAAAGGTTTTATTCAAATTTGAGCAAATGATGGGCTGCTGAAAAGTCTCACGTCCTTTCATGTTCATACCAAAGAAAAAGAACAATTCCTGCCTGGCCTGCGGCCAGAATCCCCCAGTCTCCCGTGAGGACCAGGCGTACCCCATTCCAGGGTCTTGTGGGTGCCTCAGGTTGGTGTTCATCTAGCGCAGGCCCACCTGGAGCAGTTCCTCCAGGCCGTGTCCCACTGGAGTATCTCCAAGGACAGAGACTCTATTACTTCCTTGGGCAACCTGGTCCAGAGTTTGACCACCCCTGAAGTAAAAAATGCTTTTTTTTCTTGCATTTAGACACAATTTCCTGCATTCCCGTTGCGCCTGTTGCCACTGGGCACTACAGAGAAGAGACCATCATCTTTACTCCCTCCATCAGGTGTCCATACCCACGGATAAGGCCCCCCTAAGCCTTTTCTTCTCCAGGCTGAGCAGTCCCAGCTCTCTCAGCCTCTCCGCGTTTCGCTGTATTTCACTGTACCATGTGGAGCTACCCCAGATGGCACACAAACACCACGTCTCCTTCACACCTATAGAAATCCTAGCAGGCAGCCTTACCAAAGGAAACATTAGTCCCATCATTAGCGCTGTCCCATATGGCACAGTTGTCCCTCCTCGTGCACGCCGCGGCTGCATCTCGCTCTGACTACTCTGCGTTCCTGTAACTAAAGATGGTATCGTAGGATATTTCTACGTGGCATGACAGAGTGTTGTAGATAAATTCCAGCGACAGCGCCGAGCGAGCTGCTCCCTGTTCTGCAGTTGCGTTCGCGTGGGACCCGGCTCGAGGGAAGGAGGCCATACCTGCACCCATGAGGGCAGGCTTTAAATTGCTCGGATTACCTTAATTTTGGCATTTTACACATTCTCAGCCTTCAGCTTGCAATCTGAATAGTCTCTGAAGATAGTACATTTATACACTGTCTTAAAAGTAGAGAGTGCCTTATGGAAAATGCTGACAACAGTCCAATACAGAATATCACAAGATGGTACGCAAGCAAAACCGTGTTCCAGGGAATATAATCCCAATACCACTGACAAGTTAAATAATTATCTTTTGTTGGTATGAAAAGGACACATACACTCTCTACAGGTCCCTGAAAGGACGTTGTAGAGAGGCTGGTGCTGGTCTCTTGTCCCAGGGAATTAGTGACAGAACAAGAGGGAACGGCTTTGAACTGCAACAGGGGAGGTTCAGACTGGACATGAGGAAAAAATGTTTCCCAGAAAGAGTGGTCAGAGAGTGGAATAGGCTGCCCAGGGAGGGGGTGGAGTCACCACCCCTGGGTGTGTTTAAGAGTCATTTAGATGAGATGTTGGGGGATGTGGTGTAGGGGAGAACTTGTAGAGTAGGGCTGAGGGTTGGACTCGATGATCCCGAGGGGCTTTTCCAACCTGAATGATTCTGTGATATGGTTGAATATAATCCAGCTGCCACCGGAATGTACCTATTTCACTCCTGGCAGGTATATTTTCCTACGTTTTTCAGCAGGGCTCTCGGGGAAGGTGTAGCTGATGAGGGAATTGTCCCAGGCTTGGTGGCATGGCAGATGGAGTTCCCTGGCTGTCCTGGCCTCCTGCCCAGCTCACAGCTTTGGTAGGGGAAAATTCCCTTGGTCAGACAGCAGCGGTCGTGGTTCTTCTGCCACGTGTCAAATGCTCCTACCAGTGAATGAAAGCTCCCTTAACTTCCCAAGGCTTTGGATGACCCCGTAGGGACAACATCTAACCACTTCACGGGAGTCAACTGTACCCTGAGAAAAGGTCCCTTTACATTATCCATGCAAACTTGTCTCTGCGTAGAAAAACCAAAGTGATTCTAACTTTTGTAGTAGCTGAAATACTGAAGTAAACTGGCCAAAGTCAGACATCCATACTGTGCATCAGTACTTAATTTCCCTGTCTGATACTCACAGGGTAAACATGGTCCCTCCAATAAAGAACAGCATGTGAATAGTACTTGTAAATCTTTTCCTACAGAAAACAGATAAAATCCATGCTCATTTTTTTCAGCTCTGAGGTACATTTTTGAAAGGCAACTGTATGAAAAGTGTGCACTAAATGGCATGACCATTAATGGCTAATACTGAGTCAGGATGAATTCTGCAATGGTAGAGATTGGGAAAGAATATGCCAAAAAATAGAACAAAATAAGAGCCGGAAAGGCCAGGATAAATTTGCTGGTTTCCATTGTTAGACACAAAAAAATGGAATTCAACAAGCCTGGAAGCCTAGCAGCTGCTTCTTATTTTATTTTCAAAACTTAGTAACTGGTTGTATAACCCTGTCTCACTCTCCCTGAGGATTACTGGGGCCAGACTGAAAATGCAACAACCAATTGATGCAGAGATACCATCTCAAAGAAGAATAAAATAATCTGTAGATAAAAATCTACATAGCCTGGCAAATCAATTTCAGACTAGCAAACAGGTGAATAAACAAATACAGAGGAGGAGATGAAGATATATAAACAGGGTCTCTGTCCACAGTATGCTTCACTGCAAGTCATTTAGGTCTTTCACTGCTGTTTTGCAACCCTTTACAGAAAGGTTCATGCAAAATAAATAAATAAATAAAGTATTTGTTTGTGTTTGGAAGTGAAAAACTAGTAATTTTCCCCAGTTCATTCCATGCAAGGTAATATTGCTTATATCAGTGTAACTAATATTTACCTCCAGAAATGAGAAAGCCACAAATGCTAAGAAGAGAAAGGTAAGAGAATAGGACTGAAAATATTGGAAATTAGTCATGCAGACCAACACCTTGCAACCAAGGTAAGGGAGAGAGCTAGAAGAAATTCCCCAATAGCTCTCCTGAATAAACTGGCAAAGAGCTTTGCTTCCTCTGCTTAGCTCAGGTCCACGCCTTAAACTACTGTTAACTGGAAAAAGATGAATAAACAAAGGCAAATTTCATCTGTTTTTGACACATTACAGGGACTGGTGACTCTACAGAACAGTGTGCTCAGCTCCGGTACGTAAAACTGATCTTGAGGAAGGCATCTGCTAAAAGTTAACTTCATAAAGCTGTGATTTAAATACATTTTAAAATCATGTTAATTAATTAATTTACTCAACATGCATACACATGGAAATCTTTTAACTGTAAATAGTGTTTATTTCAAGATACATATTTAGAATAGTTGCTAAATAGGGGGTTGATTAAACAGAAATACTACATGATGAAATGTCTTAATATACCTCATATTTACTGTAGCTTTTTTCCACTCCTCCATTCTTTGAAAAGTTAAATACTACTGTGCAAATATTGTTTTAAAGATTGTGAGGCTCTAGTTTTCAAATTCATCTAGCAGAATAATTTAAATTATAATATTGGCTTTACTAATGCAAGCAGTGATTGAGGAATTTTCCTCCACTTAATATAAATACTAAAGGAATTGGCCTATTGTTCATTAATCTGTCAGTGTTGCCATAGCCAAAACCTTGTGGTGCAAAGAGAAAAAAAACCAAACATGAATATAATATGATAAAACTTAAATGATCTGAGCACAATATACCTAATACCAATTTTGTATGTCCTCCAGTGAAGATTTAATTAATTGCCTAAGAGGCTAGCGAGAATTACATTTGGCAAATTACTTGCCAAACTTCCTGGCTGGCATTGTTTTGTAGGGTACATAAGCTAAGGATGCCGTTATTCAACAGATAAAGCAAAAAGACAACTTTACAGCTTGTTGTGTAAGAGACATACGATGTCAGGAGTGGAAGTCACAAAGCAGGGAGGAGACGGATGAAGAAAGAGACATGTAAGAAAACAGTAACACCATGCAAATACTTGGTTGAGACATGTGGATTCAATTGAACTGCACAGGTTTGTTGTTGCTGTCATCTAAATGATATTTATTCCCACTGATTGTTGGAACTGGGAACTTGCTTGGGATTACGTGCATATATCTGCAACCAGGAAACTCATGAAGACATATGTTCACAACTTTTACTGACGCAGAAAACACCAATTTGGTGAATGTTTTTTATGGATGTATACCCACTTTTACATAATTTTCGAAAGGAAAACACATTTCAAAGCTAGAAATCAAGAAAATACCTTCAGACAGTTTAACAGGTTGGCCTTTGCCAGCCAGGACCAAGGCTCACATCCCTACCCTGCCGCCTTGGCCAGGGACGTGGGGAGAACGAGGGAAGACGTGCAGCGCTGTCGGGCTGCAATACTGCGATTCAGAGAGGATTTTATTAATTCCTTCACACAGAAGAAAGAAAGTGCCACTGTGGGACGGTCTGTATCTTTTCTAATTCAGATGACTCACAGGAGACATGCAAGAGTGACAGAGGAAGGGTCTCCCATGTACTGGTGAAATCCCCACCTGCCAGGCTCCTGCCTTTGTGTCTCTGTGTAATGAACTTTAAAAGGTTTGGATTTCATCTTGATGCGGGATAGGAACATTTTCTAAATCTCAGAAATCTTCTTATGACAGGAATACCATTTCCCCTCCTTTATCTGCCAAGTAGACCGAAATCAAGCTGATAAAACCTATGTATCATCCAGATATCACATATGAAGACTTGGAAGATGCCCAAAAAATCAGATACAGGTGGAGCCTACAGTATCTGGCAAAATGCCTATCAATTAATGCCATTTTCAGCATTTGAAGCAGGAATCCATAGCCTATTAACTTCTCTGCAGCTGCTTACACATTTGAGAGAACATGACGCTAAGCAACAGGGTTTGATCAACCCTGATTAGGATAGATCTGAGGTAGCAAATAGTTAAAAAAAATGTAATAATTCATTGCCATATTTGAGCTCCTGGTAATGGACTTTTTATTTTTAAAAATCAGAAATCAGCACAAAGTTCAGTGCTTTCAGAAAAAGAATAATTCCTGCATAAAGAGCTGCCAAAGAAATAAAGAAATGATGGATATTACAATAAATGAGACCATGAAGCCAAAGTTAGTGCAATGTTTCTCTCTTTTTTGAAATTCTAATTCTCTATTTCTGCTCAAGGCAAACAGCATTCTTACTACATATTTGTGGATCATCATGTGAACTTTATTCTAGGATAAAATATTAAAAGAATAAATTGTTGAAAATGTATTGAAATGGTTTTAATTATTCAGTATTTTTAATAAGAATGATAGATTTAGAAATTATAAAGAGCCTTAGGATCATAAAACCTACAGTGTCTGCTGCAGCTGGCACTTGCAATGTCTGTTTCATCCTAAGCAGCAGTTTTTCTGACGTATCTGAAGCAGCCACAGATATGGCTCAAAACATGAAGATAGAGGTGGGCACCCTGTAAAAGTATGCTTTTTCTGTCTACTTACAACAGTTTTTAGTGAATTGAGTCACTTCAGAGGAAGAGATCAAGCGCTTGTATTGGCTACATTAAGATATTTATGAGCATAAGAACCTTTGAGAGGTCAAGCACAAAATGACTACAGGCCTGACTCCTTTTCATCCTACACTCATACAAACTGTAGTTACATGAACGCCATACCCACTTCTTCCACCTCACATGGCCACTCACCACCAACCTTTTATCATACCTGTCCTGCTTATCAGAAGCCTGCACGCTTGTGCATCAGTGTTTAAAACCCAACCGTGGTACTGCCGAAAACAGACACTCTCCTGTCAAACGGACTCTGACCTCTCTCTTACAAAAGATGAATAATAAGAACAAAAGATATTTGTGTAGCACTTCATCCTCTGCCTTGAAATTTCTTTTTACTGTAAAGCTGCACACTCTAAAATCCACATAGAAAACTTATTAGAAGACCAGGACATCCAAGTATCATGGAAGAGATTAAAACTGGGCAAGTATCTGTAGAAAAAAATACGTTGGGATTTGTGTAAAATGCCTTTAAATAGTTTCATAAAATTGACACCGTGCCAAAATAGGTGAGGCAAGTTTTAAGTATATTGCACAGTATAAGTTTTGCCCATGTTCATGCCAACCACAGATAAGCTCCTCTCCTCCTCAAACCTATGGCTATTGCTGTAAATTCTGTGACTTGGACTGGTAGCTGTGAGAAGCCAAAATGGAAGTGTCAGCACCTGTGACACTGCAAAACGGGAAAAAGGAAAAGGCAGAAACATGGAAACAGACACACCTAAGCAGTCCCCTTCTTGTTGGAAACGCTGCTAGGTTTGTGAGTAGAGATATCTTGAAAAACATGTAAACAAGGAATATTTACACTTGCAGAGAAACAAGGTGCAACTAATCCCTGCACAATATAGCATTACCAGTGAAGGATAAGGGGATTTCCTTGTGGAATCTATTCAACAGACAGACCTCCCAAGACTGAGCTATTACCGGGATAAGGAAGTGCTTAAGTAATTTAAATATTTTAAAAGTTGGACAGTGGCTTCAAGGTCAGCATAATATCTGAAAATAAAGAGTTAATAAATAAAAGAATCACAAACAGGTAAACCTTAGAACAGAGATTTAGGAGAGTATTTATCCTGGAGGAATATATTAAATAGATGGAAAGATAAGAAAAAGTAAATTATGCAATTAGTTCAAGGACCAAAATATTTCTAAGACTGAAAGCATTCTAACTAACTGAAATCACAAAAAAAAAGAGGGCATGAAGATAAAAAGAACAAGACCTATGTACACAGAAAGTGGCATGAAACAAAAACATAAAAAGAGTAAAGGAGTTCCCAGAAAAGTTTAAAAAGGTGTTAATACTGTTTAAAAGCTTTTTGTCACAAAAAACATTTTGTTAAAACATATGAAAGAAAATAAAGGAAGAAATTATCAGATTCTAATATTCTAATCTTAAGTATGCTTATGGAAGCTTTATATCAATCATATAAATCAGGACAGATTTTTTTAAGCCAGAAAAAAATTATGTGATGGTTCTGGATTAGTACTCTCTACATCCAAAAATCCTATTACAGATCACAAAGCTGTTAAGCATGTAAAAATCAGTGTTCACTAGGCAGACATACCAACTGTGGAAATGACAGGTCATAGACTACAATTTGATTCAAAAGCATAACAATTTTTCACAAAAAGAGTATTATTTTAAGCATATTATTTGAAGTCTGAGTGCCACAATTAAATGGGCTCATGAAAAATTGCAAGTGTGCTTCAACATAAAAAAAAAAAAAAAAGTTGTAGTAACACATCCAGAACTATATTTGGTACAACTAAATTACACAGCAGTGCATGGCAAGATAGAATTAGCACCTGCTGGAAAGTTGTGTAGAAATCTGAGAACCAGACTACTTGACTATGTAATAAATTATGTTCAAAATAAAAAGTTTAAATACTTGTAAGAAAAGTCCAATAGACATATACTGTGACAAAAATTAAAAGATCTTTTAAGCCTTCCCATACGACAGTGCACACACGAGATAAGAAGATGACAGTACATATGTGGTGTTACACAACTATCTGCTTGCAGAGCATGAGTGCAAGTGGAGTTTCTCCTTACACTTAAAAGATGGACACTGAATGGACAACAGTCAGATAACTGATGTGCTGGTTTTGGCTGGGGTACAGTTAATTTTCTTCACAGTAGCTGGTGTGGGGCTGTGTTTTGGATTTGTGCTGGAAACAGTGCTGATGACACAGGGGTGGTTTCGTTACTGCTGAGCAGTGCTCACGCAGAGCCAAGGCCTTTTCTGCCCCTCAGCCCCCCCGCGAGTGGCCGGGGGTGCACAAGGAGTTGGGGGGGGACACAGCCGGGAGAGCTGCCCCAGGGATATTCCACACCATATGGCCTCACGCTCAGCAGACAGAGCTGGGGAAGAAGAAGGAAGGGGGGACGTTCGGAGTGACGGCGTTCGTCTTCCCGAGTCACCGTTACGTGTGATGGGGCCCGGCTGGCCTGGGGATGGGCGAGCACCTGCCTGCCCATGGGAAGCAGGGAGTGAATTCCTTGGTTTGCTTTGCTTTTGTGCACAGCTTTTGCTTTACTTATTAAACTGTCTTTATCTCAACCCACGAGCTTTCTCACTTTTACTCTTTTGATTCTCTCCCACGTCCCACCAGGAGCAGTGAGGGAGCGGCTGGGTGGGGCCTGGCTGCCAGCTGGGGTTAAACCATGACAACAGAGCAGGATACATTTTCATATTCTTTCACAAAAGGAGGAGGAAAATTTCTGAATCTAGCATTGCTGACACAAATCACACTTTGTATTAACTGCTGGCTAATGCTGCAAGATGGAAACCCCCAGGCAGATCCATATAAAGCTAGCAAATATGAGCTCAATTTGCTGGATGTGGGCAAATATTTCAACCAAGTATCATTACATGTTTACCCTTCTTATAGTCTTTTCTGGGTAAGACACTACAGCTTTGCGCTGGTCAGTCATGGCTAGCTCATGGCCAGAGATCTACAAGCCAAAGGAGATCCAATCAGGGAACAGGAATTGTTGATGCACGTTACGTTATAGTCAGGTATTTTTTCCCTGAAGTACTCATTCAGTAAGTAAATATAAAGATTTGGGAACTGTGGGGAAATGCGACCCTCTGGAGCACTCCAGCAGAAGAGATTTGACCCGACTGCAGAGAGGTATTGCAGTCCTGAGAAACAATATGTAAAATTATTGTTCGCTGCTTTCTTTAGGCCGGTTGCGCTAATATTAGCTGATCTATTCTGTATGAAAGACTTGAGTTACTATGAGCTCAGTTTTCATTAATAAAAATATATCCAAACACACACACACACACAAGCAATCTAACAACAATTTTTTTAGATACGCAGGAGCAAATGTGTACTGGTTCTCAACAAGGAATTGTAAGGCTCAGCATGTGACAGTTAGGGGTCTTCATGTAGGTTGTGTGATAAAGCACACGACGCATTAAAAAGCCCATTTTTTTCCCCTTTAAACTGCTAGTTCTATAACCTCCTTATTTTCCTAAATTTGCTGAGCCTCTCTCTTTCTTTATGTTGTAGTGAAGCAGATTGCTGATAGCACAATGCCTAGTACAACATGTCTTCTGCAGCAATTTTGCAGGTAATTTCCTCAAACACAAAAGAGACAACACATATAGGACAGAGCTAGTCTGTAATTTACTTCTGGTTAACAAATTATCAATTTAGTCACCTCTCTAACAAAACCAAAATAATTTTCCTCTCTTAGATTGATTTTTAACTGTGCTATTACAATATTATCCAATACTACTAGTATCATGCATATTTAATTTTATTTCAGAGATAAAACATTTTGTGGAAGGAAGAGGAGGATAAACTGACACAAAATGAAACAATTCTTCATGTTAAAAATAACCGGCATGAAAACACAGTTGCGAGGAAGGTAAATTATAAAGTATGCATTTATCCAATCATTTTAAATACCATAATTACACTGACTGCTCATCAAAAGACTTTTAAGACTCATTAAAATTATAAAACATTTCTAATTAAATCCATATTTAAATGAAGTTTCTATAACGAATCTACATGGTACTTTAAATCAAACAAAAAAGTTCTGGTGAAAAATCCAATTAATTGAAGTTTTTGTAAGAATTACAGCTTAACTATGAGGGCACAGCAGTTGCCTTTTAGTTACTATTGAAGATTAGACGGGGAAGAGGACCTGTGTTCTTACGAGTCAAAACCAGCCCGAAGCACAAGCATCCACTCATACATGCTCTTTACCATTTTCAGACATGGGTGCCCGTTCGCCAGCCAAGGCACTGGGGAACTGGGTTTTTGTCCAGTGCACTGGGATGGTCCATCAATACTCATGTAGGGACTGCCCAGAAGTACCCTTCTTCTTTCATATCACATAGAGTCTCCAGTTTTTGAGGATTTACACTGGGCTGCCTTTTCTGACCTCAGACGGCTTTGCCATTTCTCAGTTTTATCAACAGCATTGCTCTTTCTCAATCTTACTAATAGCATTGCTCCTTTTATTCTTCCTAGTGGTGTCACTCTTGTCTGCTAAAGCTCTTTATTGTCTAGACCAGACCCGTGGACTTTCACAAGACCCCGGTCTTCAGCCAGCTGCCATAGGTTAAAGTTGCTCAATACTGTACACAAACATTCTCCATCAGAGTCTGAACACAGTCACTGCTCTTCACCATCAAAGTTGGAAGGGACCTTGAGAGGTCATCTAGTCCAAACCCCCACTCAAAACAGGGGCAACTAGACCAGGTTGCTCAGGGCTGTCTCCAGTCAAGTCTTGAACCCCTCCAAGACGAAGAGTCCACAGTGTCTTTGGTCAACATGCTGCAGTGTTTGACCACCCTCAAATCCAGCACAAATATGTGCAACTATCCCGACATATCTACCACCCCTGCAACTATCCCTACGTATCTACAACCTTTGCTGAACTGCATATAATTATTTCTTAACTTTTTTTTTTTTTTTAAATTGTAGATCCAGTTCTAGAAAACTAGACAATATGCAGCCATGGGAGAATTTTCTGTGAGTAAAAGAGATGTGGCAAAGTTTTTGGCTTTTTCTCCATGTATTTCAAATGAACATCAGCAATTCAAGCTGTAGCTTTGTTTAAGGATGCAGAAATCAGGTACAGAAGCCCTCATTGGCGTTTGGTGACACTCAGGAGTTCGAACGCTCCCTCTTGCAATCTGATGAAACAATTGAAACCTCAGGGAGCAAAGTGTAAACAAGGAGAAGATTCCTTGCTACTTTTCCCTGTGGAAACATCACTTGCAGAAGAGGTGAGAACATCCTTTTGCAAAAAGAAGAACCTATCCAAAAGAGGCTGAAATTCATAGAGCTCCAGAGGCAGAGGAGGAAAGCATGTAGGTAAGATGGCAAAGAGTAGAGTAATATGCTAACATGAAGAAGGAAGAAGGTTTGTACATAGGTAAAGGCAAAGCTACACTCATCTATGAAAATGGGAAGAAAAAAATATGTCTTTGAGGAACTCAGAAGGGGATCTGGGCAAGGGACTTGAAACTGCTTCCTTATAAGAAGCATTGGCAACTCAAGTTCTTCAGTTTTCTGCATGGAGATTTCCAGTGGCACAAGAAACCCATACAGCTGAATTTTTTCTATATTCTTCTCAAAATAGCCACATAGAGAAATGTTTCTCTATTTAACAGACTGTGAAAACAAGTCACAGAAATATTACAGTGGCCCAGAGTTCACAGTCTTCTGAAATGTGAACTCTGGTTTTCACCGAAGAAGCAAAGGAAGGAAAGAACCCTTCAGCTCCAGTTTTTATCGTGTCCTCTACTTATTCTCTTTTCTGCAAATGAATTCCTTAGAAATAGAGACATTACATTCATAAGGATCAGTTCGGGCAGTTTGTTATGATAGTGGTGACTAAAGAGATGTTTCCTCTGGCTTCCCCATCCCTCCTGGACATGGTGCCAGGCAAGCTTCTCTAAAACTGGGCCGTGCTTCAGCTGGGGGGAAGCTGGTGCGGCAGCATTTCCAGAACTTGATTTCAGAAGGATTTTTAATATGTAATCTCAGCATGTGGATATTGTGAGAGGTCAGAAGTTTGCTCCAGCCCTCCTGGCTCTCGAGTGCCTGTATTCCAGCAGCAAGAGCTCTGCCCAGCCCAAGTGAAAAGAAGGACACCATCTAGCAGATCTCACTAAATGGTCATATTTACCAGATTCTGACATTTTAGACAAAATAAGGTAATATGCAGAGTAAATGATGGAATTATTTTGCAGGATTTTCACTCTACTTTGTTTGCAAACTATGTGATGCTTTCATACGGGATAATTTCTCATTTCCCCCCCTCAATCCATCCATGTTTGAAATTGCCGCCCTTGATATTCTTCTTTTTCCTTTTCCCTTTCTTTCCCACCATTCTTTTTTTCCAGATGCTCAAGGGGCAAACAGGCAACAAGTTACACCTGTCTCCCTCGATACACACCTTCTTACGAGTGTGTTTACAAACAGAATGCTAAGAATGGTACAGTTTAGAGCAAAAAGAACTACAGATCTGAAGAAACAAAACTGCACTGCAGTTTTAGCAATCAACACTTGTAATAGACTACATAAATTCTACTGTACACAGAAATAACAAGACCTTCTTGAACCCTCCCAGTGATTAATTAGAAAGCCTGTCTTACAGATTTTTCTCTCAGGTGTAGTAACCTCGTGGACCTTACCATTAAGAACTAATAAATAACTGCTTGGTTAAGCACAAACTGGTTGATAGGCACTGAAAAAGAGTGATGATCTTGGTTTTTATGCAAGACAGTTATCCTGTCATGTTACCTTAGAGGACAAAATAATACCAAATAAAAATAAAATTTTCAAGTGCCTGGTATAATGAATCATTTAGAAAAAATTCATTACTATATTTTCAATATTCATGCAACATGCAGGAAGTATAGAGCTGAAGTTGCACACAGGTACACTGCTTTCATACTATTTTTAGATTAGCTGGACTAAAAATCTAAAACAAAAACAGAGAGGAAACTTACAAAAATTATTAAGTAGTATAAACAAACCCTGTGTATTTTATGTCACAATATGCCTGTATATTGAAAGATAATGTTATTTTTTTACCTTTAAACCACTGTATTTTCAGTGTGCTTCTAAGGATCACAGTGTGATATAATTACCTTAAAGGACAGAAGATGGAGATGTCCCTTTAAAGGAAGGTTGACAGTTTATAAAATACACTGACATAATTAACTCTTCTCACAGATTACCTGGCACATTAAATGTTATATGTTTGCGTCCATATTGCACACATTATGATAATAAACTATCATCACACTTGACTTTTTTTACACAAAGCTGATGTACAGACCGGAAACTCAAGATTACCTAAAAGACATTCTAGTTCTTTGTTTTGCATCTTCTTAAGTAAGTTATAATTTAAGATGATTTGCAGAGAAATAAATACAATTCATAGACATTTAGATTGCCAAATATGTATTTGCTCATTCGAGATCACTTAAGCTGTATTACTAGATATGAGAGCCTCAACTCATTCAGAGCAAATAAAAAATATTGTCTTAATAGATGGAATAGAATAATTTTTTAGAAGCGTGACACAGGAAAACCTCAGTTCTGTCATTTACATATCTTGTCATACCGAATCCTGACTTCTATAAGCACAGTTTACTTTTGCATGTTTAGCAGGGCTTAAGCACTGAATTTTCAGTGCCACAGTAGAGATGTCATGTGAGCAGAGAAGCAGAAGTGATCCCCAGGCTCTGGAATAGGGAAACGTGTGCGGCAAACGGTTCCTACCCGACGGTTGCCACAGATGCCAGAGCAGGGGACACCCGCTTTGGTGGCCACCAGAGAGCGGGGGACACAGAGGAGTATGATAGTTGTGATAACACTGAGACAACTCCTGCTTATTCACTGATTTCTGAAGCATTTCGGAGATATTAGCAATTTCCGCCTCAAGTAGAATACCCAGATTCTCCACTTTTCCAAGTTAAAAATGGAGGGAGACGCAGGAGGCAAAGGTGGGGGCTCCCGCGGGAGATTTTGTTCCAACACATGCTGGACAGGAGAGGTGTCTATAGTTTTTCTAAAGATAAAAGGAACTTTGCCCCTCTGGTTGTTTCTCCCCTCTTTTCTCCCTGCAGGGCAATGGACAGTATGTGAAGAAAGTGCAAAACCCCACAACATCTGAAGCAAGGCTTAGCTGGTCAGGTCAGGCTGCTTCCGTTCAGAGGATTCTGCTGCTTAAGAGGATATCTGACTTTAGATATAGACAGCAGAATTTCTTAGGAAACAGAAATCATATTAAAAAAAAAAAATAGTAGAGTAAAATGTATGCAAAACCCTTAGAGTCAGATCTCAATATTCTTTTAATTTTTTTTTTCTCTAGAAATAAAATATAAATAGAGTTGATAAAATAAACGGGGCAGGCTTTTCATATCCTGCAAAATAAAATATCCATCTGTATTCTGAAACAGCATGAGATGTCAGATGCTAAGCACATCAGCGGGCCTTGGCAAAAGTAAATTTAAATAAGATATGAACTGTGTTATGCACTGGTAGGAAGCACATAAATTAATTTGACCTGTCAGCTGAAAGTTGAAGGGGGTGTGCCCAAGCTTAAATAAATCCTCATGCTGCTTTTACTAATTAACATCTGTAAACGTCTACCCCTTCTGAAAGCATACTTAATATTTCACTTATTTCTTCTTCCAAGCTCTTTTCTGTACCTGGAGTTATGTGGTGAAAATGATATTCCTGAATTTCTGACGTGGCTGCTTTTTAATCCTTCTTGTGTTCCTTAATTTTGAAATCCAGGTTTTGACAGCTCACCCCCTCCCATGATTAATGCCTTGTAGGAACCCCTATATGCCTCGCCTGTAAGTGATCTAATTTTGTGCAGGAATGCCTGGGCTGGTACGTTGAACCGATTCACCACCCAGGTGGCTGCATTTGGACTAAATGAGCTGTGAAGAGCTTCATCTAGGGCCATCGCAGTCTTTCTTCATGTAGCCCCACAGTATGCAGCCACTGCTCCAAACATGATTTGTCACAACCCATCAATAGAAAATAAATTATTGCCATTCTCGCTTGTCAATGGGCTTGTCTTCACTTCGGCTGGCCTAATGATTGGAAGCTCAAAGGGAACATTTCCAGCCTTTGTGGAGCATGATTATGACTGAGCACACTACTCCCCTATGCATCCTGGCCAGTAAAAACATGTAGGGAAAGCAAATTATTTCAATGTTTTGCACCGATGATTAGAGCATTAGCCATGAATGCTAGAGAAGCTCATATTTGACAGTCAAGACTTGTTCGGTTCTGACATTTATTCGCTCATTTTAATGCCAGTAGGAAGTGCAAGGTTGCAGCATTCACGTATGTGCAAAGAACATACCATAATGCTAGAGTGCAAAAACATGAGCGAGGAGAATGACCTTGGCAAGATCACAAATCTTTAAGGCAAAGAGATAAACTATATGTAAAAGCGAAAAAAGCTAATTTAAATTTGTTTTCACAGTTGTAATTTTCTCAGACATGTAAATATGTCTGAATAAATACGGCTGCAAAAATGTTGAAGTGGCAGCTTACTTCTTAGAATTTTTCTGCTGAATTTAACAAGAAGTTGTAGCTGACCTCTCTGAATAAACACTGTAACAATACATCAGCTTTTAAAAATCACTTAGTTTTCCTTAGGCTACAGAAAAGAGAACGAAATAGCTCAAACAGATGGTATTACTTTGGATTTTGAAATTCAAAGACACTGTTGGTCAGAAGGTACCTGCTGTAACCACGCAGGCAGAAGCATGGATAGGATGTTCTCCATAATGGATACATCTGGATCACAGTGGAATGAAGACCGAAATTATCTGTTCTAATCTGCAGCATATAAATAATGTGGCTTGAGACCATACCCAATATTATTTTATGTTTGAAATACTTTTTTATAAGAGATTGAACAGTAACAGTATTAAGAGGGAGAAGAGTCTCCTGTTCATCTTACTAAAAAAGGCTCTCAGTTGCATTCAGTAAAGAGGCATCAGACAAAATGAGGGACGCTCTTTAAACAATTACATGTGTATTTTCAACAGTGGCCACCTAAACTGTAGTTTAAAAAAAGGTCAATATTCAAAGCCTCAATTAAGGGATCAAGTTTTGCTAATTGAGCACTTGGAATTGTTAACGAGGAAATCACTGTGTAAATGATGCACTTAATAAATCGTTACTTGGGATATTTCATAGAAATGTTTTTCTGTTTCTTCTAAAGGCAGCAGTTCAGGCGAATGTCATGTCTTTACAATGCAATCATGAAATATTTACTATTTTGTTGAGACAGTGGTGCCAGGTGTGTGAAAGGACTCGATACAGGGTAAGGTGTATGCACCTGGCCCTAGGAACACCTAATGTATAGCGAGTGGGTGGCATCACTCTCACCCACCGCCAACCCCATGAACTGCTCCCGTAGAAATTGCTCACAGAATCGCACTCCTTGGAGTGACGAGCCTGTGTAACAAAACCTCTGTAGAAAAGGCTGGATACTTGCAGGCTAAAGACTCAACAGTAAGAAGACAAGAAACTAAAATGAACTATTTATTTAAATCTCAATATACTCAACTGCTGCTTGGGACTGTAAGTGCTTTAGATGCAAAACCAATATATAAAACTGTAACGCAGGAGGTCATTAATTTGCATATCTGTAAGACTGTACAGATACGCAGTCTGTTGCAGAACTGGAGAAAACACTGAGCTCAAAATTATATTAACCAAAGATTACACAGATAGAAGTTTTCATATACATATACATATCAACTCAACTATTTCAGTAGTCTGAAGTTGTTGAAAGCAAGAAACACAACAGAAAGAGAGAAACAGCTAGACTAAAGTTACATTAAAGAGAAATTAAATCCTTCTGTTTCACAAACACTTTCTGAACAGCCCGTCCAGAACATTCAGTGTCCTGGTTTCAATTCATCCTACAAAAGGCTACCTCATTTAGGAGTGTTTTTCCCCCTCACCTGCCAGATAATGCTACAGCATAATCAGATGTGTACAAATTCTCTCACAGATACAAACATTTTGTTAAAAGGTTTAAAGCCAGGTACTTAAAAAGCTTGAAAATGCTGGAATTAAGGTCATACACCATTTTTGTACCTAACTCTGTCTTTTTGGGCACAGAACAGAGATAAATCTCTTACTGTAGAATATTCAATATTGTGTTTTCTACTAAATGTTCAATGGATGACCTTATATCTAATTTACCACACACTTCAAAGCTTTTGTTATTATTGCTGTTATTATTTTTAATTTTCTCTCAGGCTTTTCTGTTGCGGGCATCACTCTCTGAGTCCTTCGCAAACACTAAAGAAAATATTTATACAACATACTTTGACATGAACAGACACCACCCTATGTAATGTATCACCAAACGGGGACAAAGATTGAAACCAAACGTGAGTTCCCAGTTTGGGACACCATTACTGCACTCCTGCAGAATACTTAGCACCACACAGTGGTTTCCTTTCCAAAGGAACATCTTCCAGTGACTTCATCGCCGCCTGTGAATGCTCATGTCTGCCCCAAATCACACGTCATCTTCTCCACTTCGAGTAACCTGCTCTGCACCCTGCACAAACTCTGCTGAAGAGGCCAAGAGTGGAAGATTTAAGCGCGAGGATCCCGTCCCTGCCTGCAGCAGTCTGCCCGCTCACGCGTTCGGGCAGTAACGAAGCCGAGGTCACCTGCACAGCAGCTCTGTTCACTGTACAGCCACGGTCCAGCAGCGGCACAGCCTGGGCTTTTCACAGAGGGAAGGTGTAGTTATATGAAAAGCAGGGAAAAGCACCGGATCCTGTAATTAAAGCTCTCCCGTACTGTAAGCAGAAAACACTCATCTGTCTTGGTAACAGCTTTGCAATACTCTGTACAGATGTATGTGTCTGAGGATAACAAATTTTGTTAGGAGTATGCCAGGGATATACCAAATTTCTAATTGTATATTTGGGTGAGCATTGAACTTTAGATGGTAATCAGATGAAGCTGAGTTGGATATTTATAGCTTAATACAGCAGAATTTTGTAAAAATTATCCAATAACAATAGTTATTCAATCTCTTGACATAACAAAACAAAATGTTAGATATTACTTTTCCTATTATATTTTCTTAATACCCTGCTATTGTCATCGGAAGCATAATAGAAAAAGACTTACTGTGCATAAATTATTTTCTTTTGATTAAACAGGTGCACTGGAATTTCAATCATTTAAAATCATAATTAAATGCCCCATTTTTTTCATTGCTTTTTTTTATAAACACATTTTGGCAATTAAATTCTGAAAGGACATTTTTTTTTTCCTCCTTCTTTTTTAAACTTATATTTCTAAAGAATTAGAATAGACAGATTTATTCACTCTGGCAAGGTGGAAGACCTTACCCAGAGTGATCTGATTGTACTATTCATAAAGAGAATGACTCTTCCACATCAACCTTAGTTTTACTTTACACCTTCACAATACTCCTGAGTTGCTTTAAGCTCATAATTTATGGGCTTCTAGATCAAATAAGAATGAAAATTCTAAAACACTGAGGTGAAATGATAACAGATTAATATCTATATTATAAAGAAAGTTTGTGACAACAATCTGGGTAAAAAATTGGTAAAGCACAACTAAATACTATTCAGGTAAGAAGTTGCTACAGTAGAATAGGATATATTTAAACAAATTTAATCTGAGAAAAACCCCAACAGCCTATATGTTCAGAAATCACTACAGAATTTAGAAATTCTAAGTGATCTCCTAGAAGGTTTGCATTCTGTGGTTAGATGCTAACATCATGTTCTCATAGGCTCAGAATCAAGCTTTTTAGAAACATCTGGAAGGTAACACAAAAAAAATTAAACAGAAAGCATTATTCACATACAAAAGGATGGGCTAACATGACAGCAGTCTAACCACAAACAAAAGATGGGAGCGCTCTCGCGTTTTGCATCAAGATAACACGTTTGGCTCTGGACTGGGTTAATGCAACTAATGTTCAGATACTGAGTTCATAAGGATGCAGAGTTTAAACACTTGACCAATCTCTGGCTGGTTTATTTTTAGTGCCCTGACTTGTGTTATAAAAAGGTAAGACGGAAAAAATTAAATAGCTACCACTGAAGAGGCGCATATGATAGTCTTATTGTACTTGTTTCAGTTAATGAAAAATACCTTACATTTTTATCACAAAAAACATGATCCACCCCCACCAAGAAATAATTTTTGGCTTTAAGCTTTAGAGGGAGGCCACCATCATAGCTTCTCTCACAACACAGGTTAGTATTTCTGTGTGTTTGATGACGTGTTGCAAGCTTCATTCACCTTTGGGTACAAGCCACTAACACATTTTTCTAAAGGCAAAACATTTTAGGGCAAGAATTGAAAGAGAAGATTAAACTGGAAAAAATTAAATTACTTGTACTAGCATTGAAACATCAGTGGGTTTTGTAGAAGTGGCATGATAATTATAATAATGATAAATATTCAGGAGAACTTTTGCTTCCATGTCTGAATTTCAGCAACACATTACAGGTTAATTGTGTGCATGGGCAATATCATATGATGAATATATGGCAGTAAAATTCATTGGAGAGGACACATCGCTGCTAGCACAGGGGTCTAGAAAAGCCTCAGGTTTAGCTGTCCCTGTTGCTCAGACAGAAACGGACTGGTTAAACTCTCATTGTGTTAAAAAGGTCATATTGCTTTTTAAGATTTTAAGAAGCAACAAAAAGAAAGTACAGCAGGTTATTTACAGGCATGCAATAATGACATTGAGAATTGCATTTACAGAGCTACCAAAAATAATCATTTCACTGTAACATTTAAGTCTTTTGTTGCAAATTTCAAGTTACAGAAGGTGTAAGTACGTGTTTATACAATAAAAACCTAACCAAGAATAAGTAGCTAAAAAAAAATCAAATTACAAAGATTTTTTCTTGGAGCATTCAGGTGATTTTTGAAGAAACAAGAGTCCTTGAAGAACAGGATGCAATCTTAGATGATTCGGCCTATGTGTGTTTTCCTAAGTATGACTTTTAAAGGACACTATTAAATTATTCTTCTCCATGTAATGAAATTTAATGGTGCATGGGTGCCAAATCTTTTACACCTGAAACTGAAGACAACCATGTTGTTGATATATATGTCTCTACATATGTAATATAAACACATATTTTAAATAATGTTATTATATAGCATTTACTTGTAAAAATACCTTGGGTTTAAGCAAGATCAACCTTTTTATGATTTGAAGAGGTACCTATAGTATTCTCAGTAGTTCTGAGCAAGAACTCAGATATTAAGACAAGAGTTAATCACAACTCTCTTTTAAAGGATAAAACTACCTTCTTTAATTATTACACAGAGGATTTTGTAATTCAACAATATAGTCCTACTAATAATTCTGTCTAGAAGAAATTTGCATGTTTTAAATTGGAGACATTTTAAAATACCATAGTTAAATCCTGATTGTAAGAGAAAGTTCTTTTTTAGATTTATTTCAGCTTCTATCAGGTGGCATTATTTTTCCAATAGTCACTAACTCCATACATCTCATTTGAAGCAGCTATGTCCAACCTATAATTATTTTCTTCTAATTAGAGTAATTCATGGTTAATTATTCAAAATGATTCTTCTTCAAAATCAAACCCATTTCTTGCCATGGCACTTCTAAAATGTAAGATACAAATAAAATATTCCTCAATGCAAATTTTTGCAATAAAAGAATGTCTATTTTGCTTTCTTAAAATAGCATTAAAATCTTTGTATAGCAGTAAGGACTCTGATAATACCAAAATCATAGACAAAATTATTTGCTGCTGTATAGGAGCACATATTTCTGTGCATACAGTGTCCTGCATAGGATCAGTGACTTTAATCTGTAGTGACCAGGCTAGAGTGTTTTTCTCCGCATAAGAAGGCTCTGACAATTGCAAGGAATATCCTGAGACCTCAAAAACGCTGCAAGAACTCAGCCTTTCCTACAACCTGTGTAAGACCAAATCTCGTTTAACTAGAGCTGTGATTATTCATAGTTGGTGTAAACTTAATTTCATGTTATACAGTCACACCTTACACGATTAGTGCTCCAGAGAGATGTTATTGTGACCTTCCAATATATAAAGGTGGCTTATCAGAAAGATGGAGAGAGACTTTTTACCAAGGTCTGTATTGACAGGACGAGGGGAAAGGGTTTAAACTGAAAGAGGGCAGATTTAGATGAGATCCAAGGCAGAAATTGTTCCCTGTGAGGGTGGTGAGGCCCTGGCACAGGTTGCCCAGAGAAGCTGTGGCTGCCCCCTCCCTGGAAGGGTTCAAGGCCAGGTTGGACGGGGCTTTGGGCAACCCGGGCTGGTGGAAGGTGGCCCTGCCCGGGGCAGGGGGGGTGGGACTGGGTGGGCTTTAAGGTCCCTCCCAACCCAAACCATCCCGTGATTCTGTGATTCTATGATGTTGTGTATCACATTTTGAAATGTTACTGGGAAGCCCAAATAGCTTCTCAGTGTCTCCACAGGGATTCTCTTCTGACTACCTTTAAGCATGAACTGGTGAATGGACTGAAATTACTCCTTCGATTGGCTGGCCCAGTTGGTGAGTGCTGCTGGTCCTCACTTGATGTGCAATATAAATACTCCCATGTTTCATGGCTAGAAGTCCATCAGATAAATTTGATTAAAACTAGACAAGGCTTTCAGGAGCTCTGTCCTGCAGGATTTAGTAATTAAATGATCGGCTGAATTTTTTTACCGTACTCCAGTGCATAGTCATCTAAGTTTACAAGGATCTTACCATTTACATCAAGAGATAAAATTAAGCACTGTTTTAATAACCTTGTTTTAACAATCAATTGCATGCTACATTCCTGCAAGTTATTTTTGGACTGTATGTTGCAAAACAGTGTAATTTGCATGACCAAGGCTAAATCTGCTGAAAACAGTTTAAAAAATGGGTACATAAAGCAGAAGATATAAACTGCAAAACTGTATCATGTTGCGTTTAGTAAAATAACTTTTCTGACTGATTTTTTGACAGATTGAATATATTATCACATCAGTTCCAAAATCCAGAAGCAGCATGCTCTGAGGCACTTTTGATATTGTATTTCTGCTTGTTTTACATTTCATTTCACCTATATCTCAAAGGAGATCAAATTAGTCATGAAGATCCAAATTTCAGTAACATATGGAACAGCATTATTACATGGATGAATTTCTAGAGGAACTCAGTGACTTCAGTGGAATATAAGATGATTTCTATTTTTTCAGCCAATTTTTTCTCTGTAAAGATGATGTTATGGGAAAACTACTTGTAGTAACTTGTTAGTGCAGTGCCATGACAACTGAATTCAAGGAGCCATGGCTTGGTTTTCTGAAAGTGTTAATGGTGTTTGTAGTCTCATTGACCAAATCTAATGCAAGCACATAAAAATCCACACTCATAAACACGTACAACAAACCAAAGTACTGCATTAACAAAAGATATGCAAGAAAAACAGTCTGTATTATCTAGTCAGAAAGCTCCTGCATTGTCAGAGTTTATTTATGGCTGCACAATAAAGCACAGTGATAAGGCAGTCCTACACATTTTCAAGATAGGTAATATATTAAGAAAAACAGTCAATCTCTAGTCCCAAAATTCAGGTTAATCTGTGCTGGGTTTTATTCTATGTTGCTACATGTATCTGAGTTATCTAGCATATAAAAATATTGCTAAGTCTTATAAGAACATGCTGCAGAACAGAATTTACCACATCTTCTTCTGGCGCTAACAGAACTTTTTATGCTCTTTTGTGGCAGAAATACAGGTGATTTCATTTGGAGAGACCGGGCACACTGCAGCACACCCATTTTAAATTCAACTTGATGTTACAAAGACCCAAGAAGTTATTTCTTGGCCCATACCAGAACCTACCCAAAAATATAACAGCGGAAGATACAAAAAGTACCTTCAGAAATTACCATGGTAGTACCAGTATAACATTTTCCTCACAATTCTAAAGCACAGAATTGCTTGTGAAAAAAAAAAAAAAAAAAAAGAAAAGCTTGTAAGTCCCATATCCTATCTTGGAAGTATTTTTCCATAATTATGCACACACAAATGATGTATGTGCCTGCCTTCAAATCTGGCCATAAATCTCTAGAAAAATCGAGTACATTTTTAGCAGCTTTGTAGAGTACCCAAATAAGAGGACTTGCTAGATATCTGCTACTTCTTTCTGTGAGCTGCAGAACCTCATAGTTTTCCTCCAGCCTCCAGAATGCTCCTCCTAGGCTTTTTCCAGTGAAAGATTCCCAGTAACATAGCTTTCCCACAAGATGCCTTATATAAGCTTCATGGCCCATTCTTATCTATTTAACATCTGAAACTCTTCCATTACTACACTGTAGACGTCATTGCCTCACGTTTAGTCTCTCTGTGAACACCTGTGTCCCCCACCCAGCCTTCAGAGGCTCTGGACTTGACCAACCTCTAGAAGAGTCTATGTTCCTTATCAGAATTACATAGTATGGTAAGAAAATGAAAATGGCCTGACACTGATGAATCAAAGCAAAGGAGCAACGCCAGATGTTTCCAAGGACAAGGCTCCAACAGAAGACCTCCCTGAACTGTTGCTGTCAGCTCTCATTAGATCCTGCCTGGAAAGAAAGCTCGGCAACCAAACACCTGGCCACAATCAGTACTGCTAGAGACTAGTCAGTCACCTTGGCTAGTGGGTTAACAAACCCCAGGTATACAAGAGCTCGTTGTTCTCTGCTATTTATCACGGCACCAGGCTGAAGTAGCATTTCTGTTTAACATTGCCTCCTTCGCCCTTGTCCACCCAAAGTTCTGTCCTAATTGCTCTTTCTCCAGCCCTGAAATCTTCCTGTCCTGTAGCACATATATCCAGGAATCTTTTGCTTTTAATAAAGTTTTTCTCCTTATCTTCCTGTTTGACACACCCTTCTGCTTCTCCACCTTCCTCACTCCTGATGTTCATACTGCTGAGACCCTTGAATCAAGAGAAACCTTTGGCTTCTCTTGTTCTTAGTCATGAGATCAGAAAGGTTTCTCTCAAAATCAGATTCAGCTCCCAATGCAGAAAGAAGAAAATCCCTCAAAAATCCGTAAGGAACACAAAGCAGAGAAGGCCTATGCACTGGTTCCTTTCTACCCACTGACAAAGGCTGCCAGCAGCTAAAAAATCAGGAACCTGATAAAGACAGGACACTTAATTATCAGAATAAAGCAATCTAGATGCAAGGAGAAAGACGCTTATGGAGGAGCTCCTGCATCTTTTTCATGGAGAAACTGTCTATTCAACAGCATGTGCTGTATTATAATATCTCTCACTGTTTGGGGTATGAAGTCTATCAGTGATAAAGAAAAATCCTGTATTTTTCTGTGGCTGTTTCGTTTTCTGTTTGGTTTGTCATCTTCCCTGTTTGTTTTTGCCAGGAGATTAACCCAAGATAGTTTCCCGAGGAAGTCTCACAGCACTGACATGAGTTGCACCAACGCAACAGCATGAGAAGCACAGCATTGGGAAGGAGCAGCACCCCCACTGGTGGTCTCCTTAGGGAAAGAAGTATCAGTAGATTCACATTTATATGTGATTAGCAATATCCACAGTAAATAAGCCTCACAAGAGTACTTTCAGCCTTGCTTTGTGCTGATAATTGTCAGGAGTACTGATTTACAGGTTCAGTAGTCAATGGTGGTCAGGGAGACAACCAAGACAACTCCTCACCAGCCTTTCTTTGCCATCAGATAATCATTACTTCTCCCGCTCTCTTTCATAGCCACAGGTATAAATGCTATTGCTAATTTTCAGCTACCTGAAAATATCTCTCCAGAGATGTTTTTTAAGGCTTGACTAGTCATTTGACAACTTGCAAAGAGGCAAATGCATACTGATGAAATTGAGAGCTGGGTGTTGTCCAACGGTAAATGAGTTTGGCAGGGAAACAGAAAAATCATGGCAAAAGGTTTCAGTTGCAACCCAAGAACAAGCAAAGATACTGGAAAGAGAGAAGGCATGGGTCTGTCCCTTCCAGAATATAACAAACCATACTCTGCACTTAGAGGATGTTGACTACAAGAGCAGTGTTTTTTAAAGAGAGTTGGGGCTTAAATGTAAAACAAGTGAGAGATTAAAATGGTGGATTTTGACACAGGCAGATAAAACAAAACATATGTTTTAAAAATATAAATATACTCAAAGTTTTCTAGGACCTCCTTTCATTATAGTTTGAGATTATTATGCTGGACATAAAATTTCAGTCCCGCTCAAACCACCACCATTTTGTATTTGCCACAGCAATCTTGGATGGCATGCCCAAATTTTGTGACGAATCATAACATCTTCACAAGATTCATATTTAAATCTACCAAAACAATTAGCTATTGGTTGCTAGCAGTCAGGGGTAGTAAGTTTCCAGCTACAAAAACTGACCAATAAGAAAATCCCACACTGATTTTCTGACACAGCAGCTCCTGGGAAATAACTTCATACACTTCAGCAAAATGGTCTTCATCCACTCCATATTCCACTGGCGCTGGTAATCCCACTGGTCCTGAATTATTACTTGTCCTTGCTTAGCTGAACAAACCCAGAAACTGTGGTTCAGCAAGTAAATTTACTCCACATTGCTTCCCCCTTCCCCTTAGCCATAAAGGTGAAGGAAACACAGAGCCAAACCCATCCACCCATCTGCTATCCTATCCATGACTGCTGCATTCATCAGTGAGACCAATAACACTTCCCTGAACATCTGTAGGTTTTGATAAGTACCTTGCAATACATCATAGGAAAAATCACAGACAATACTGTTAAGGAAAGGAATGTTGCAGCATGAGTTATCTGCTCATAATACTAAATGGTTATTAATGCAAGCGCTCACCTGATGGATCCAACGATTAACTGAGCCAATGATCAGTTTTGTTAGCACAATGAAGTGGAATGGAAACAGTTCTCTTTGATATAAAGTGCTGCATTTAAAGCAAAAAAACCCCAACAGATGAATCATAACATGAGCTCAGTTTCATGTAGGTGGATGAATGGTGGTCTCTCATGTATTTGAGATTTCGTCCAGTAATAATCCTAAAACAAATCTTTACATGGTTCTGAAAGACCAATAGGAATCAATGAAATCTGCATAAAATTCCAAGTACCATATTTTCACTGGCTATTCACCTAAACTGATGGACTCACTTTTAGCAGTATTTGAAATCCTTGCATTACTCATTGCATTTTTTATTATAGCAAAGTTGGATGATAGATAACCAGTCTAGATGAAACAAAAATTCAAGTCAAAACCAAGATGCCCTTCAGTTTTTCACAGCAATTGGCAATGTTGTTGTGGTCATGAGAAGCAGAGAGTCTGTCCAGTCTCCATCTCCAGGGGCTTTCAAGAGCAACCTAGATAAATCCCTGAACAACCCGGTCTGACCTCATAGTTGACCCATAGAGGTCCCTTCCAACCTGAATTATCCTACGAGTCTATGAGCACTCCAAGTGCTTCACCTGTTACTGGTGGATTATGTATATATAGAGTTTGTTACTTGATATTACTTATTTTTCCACAAGTCTGTTATTTAACTCATTCTTGCCTTACTAAGCACCGTGCCAAACAGAAGGCACATCTTTCTATGTTAGCAACATTCATTCTCAAGTACTTACAATGATCTTTACATTTCTTCTATGCTAATTAGCCCACATATTCCAGATTCTGATTCCAAGTGGTGGGTGTGGGAGAGAAGGGAATCGCCATCATTTATCAAAGGTTAAGACTACATTCTGAGATAATTTGGCTTGCTCCTTTTAAAAGAAAGTTACTGCACAACTGAAAACTGTTAGTGGTCTGTAAGACATAAACAAGGAATAAATAATATACTCTCTGATTTGAACTTTAGGCTAGCAATAAATTACTGAAGAAAGCTGCATTCAGTAGAGTGCAGCATCCAAAAATTTCATGCTTTTTCATGTCGTGAACCATGCTCAATTATTGCTTACTGGAAATAGATTATTTCAGACAATAGGCAATTGTAGCGATTCTGCCTATTTTGCTGAATTCATATGCTAGGCACTTTTTTAACTTCTCTGCTAAAATGGATATCCACTCAATATATCCCTTTAGTTTCTCTCTTAAAAATAATGTGTACCACTGCGGTGCCTCTTTGGTGTTTACTGAGATTTTAATTTTATATTTAAACAAAATCAAAGCATCAACAACCTGTGTTATGAATGACTTGAAATACCATGCCATTCTAGCTGTTTCAGCAATACTAGAATAAGGTTCTGAAGTCTGTAAAGGTATGCTATTTTAACGTGCATTTTGACCATTAGGACCAAAATTACTATTAGTGTATCAAACACGGTTCCAAATGCTTCAAAATTTGGGAAAGCTACTGCAATTTCTATTTCTTTTCTGAATCGTTCTGTATAAATTCATTTTACCATATTTGGAATTTTGGTTTAGAGAAAGAAAACAAAGGACGCAGAAATCCATCCCCTATTTTTACAAAAGAAATACAATAATCTAGACAAATGTTACGATTTCCATGACTTTATAATCAATATAATCAGTGTACCTATTTTTAAGAATAATATGACTTAAATGGTTCTTTATATTTACTACTTAACTACTTCACTTTGTCAAAAATAAAGGTCATTAAAATCATCTTGAAGCTTGACTTAGATTTCAGAACTAACCTGCAAGTTGTAAAACCTTTAAGTATGTTCCATTTAACGCATTTAATAGATGTAAAAGCTCACAAGTGATGATATAAAGGATAATTTACGCTTGCAATGCATTTTTGTCCAATTAATAGATTGCCTGTGTGTTGCATATTTTGCATGACAAAAGAGCAGAATATTAAACTGCCATTCATAATGAAAATGCACTTTGCAAATTAAAAGTGCCGAAACAGAAATTTTTCACCCTGTTTAGGAAATAAACAGTCCTTAACCAATTAAACTGCATTGTAATAATTCTATGATTTATTGCAAGTTGTTTAACTTTCAAAACTCGGCTAACCCATATTAAGGTCACAATCCATCATGTCTTGCTTGGAAAGCCAGCAAATAATGGCTGTTGTATTAGCTGCTTTTGATGATAGTATGAAAGAAGTATTAGCACTTGTCAACAAAACTGCTTACAACATAACATTAGCATGCATGGGCTGCTGTACCTATTTATTATTCTGGCAGCTTCACACATATTGTTACAAGCTTATAAAACATTTTGTCGGGTGGAAACCGAATGTACACTGTTTGGTTTTCTGATAGACTGGCAGCATAAATGTCTGGGCTGACTTAGTTTAGTTTAAGTGTAAATAGAGACACAAATTCTTCAACCTGTTCTCTTATTGATACTGAAAAGTGCTGAATTATTCAGCATCCAACTCTTCTGTTTGTGTCTATCACAGTTATCAATTACCCATCAGTCTTCTTGTCAAAACAGAATGGATTAATCTGGCTGAAAACAAGACAAATAAGTGGATACTATAACAGGGGTGCAGGGTTGCCAAACTGTCAAAGGGAAATCCAGGCAGTGACATTTGCCGTCAAAAGTCAGATATCTGGCTTAAGTGAGCAAATTATTTCCCTTTACGAGCCAAGAATGCACTTAGCTTACCGTAAGTAAATTAATCTGCCTACTTTGACTACTAATGCATTATCAACAGTGATAGTCACAGCAATTTTGTACTTACTGCTCATATGCCTTTATGGCCCAATGCTTTGTCTGCAAGTTGATTCTTGAATATAAATATACACAAAATACTGTTTTATTTTAAAATTAAAAGAGAATCACTTGAACACATGAACTTCTCAGTGTGGTTACTTGTGTTGGTTTGATCCATTGTACACATCAGTTGATAAGAGATCGAGTAAATCTTTGAACAGCAGTTTTGTGGAATACACCCAACTTCTGTTAAGTCTAACCTTTCATTTTCCTCCCGAGGTTTAAACTTTGAAATCTGGCTTGGCAACTCTTTAGGCCCATCTATTACTCTTGAAAAAGCATACAGATGCATGTGATTTCATTTGTACTTTTAAGATGAAATGTTAGTAATATGGCACCCAATTTGGGACAAAGGTTTGGCACCCATTGAGTCATGTCTTGGATTCCTATCAGAGGTTTCTGGTTTGTTTGCCTTTTTTTTTTTTTTTCCCTTTCCCCTCTATGGTAATACTATCAGAAATGACTCTTCTAAAACTATTTTAGCTAACCATCACTCATGCCTGGAGCGTTGCAATCATGGCAGCAGACATCAAGAGCTTAGCATAAGCCAATCTTTTCTATTATATACTCCAGTAAAAGCTGTTATATTTTATGCATTTCACACTTATTTTGGAAACTTATCTGCTACCCTATTTAAATTCTTACATAGACACGTATCTTTAAGTATCATGTTCTGGACTTTAAAATGGAGGTTAAAAGTTGTTAATACTTCCTGATATTTACAAAATAATATCAAGAAAGCATATTATTCACAAAATCTTGGACAAAACTTGCACTGTCTGCTAAACAGTTTGACAGAACAAAAAAATTATATCCATGCGTTCCTACATCAATTATTGTAATTCCCAAAAAGTCAAAATATGGTCAAGAGTACTATAAGGTTAATAAAATAATTTCTGTTCTTTCTCTTGCTAAGTCTCCATTTGCAAAAATGAGACAGAAATTAGCAAGGGTATTTTGCAATCATTTCCCCAACATGCTTGACCCACTGCTGATCTCTCTGAATATTCACTAAAAATACAATGAAACCCATTATACATCGTATAATTTCAGTAAAGCAGCAAAATTTACCTGTTATATGTTAATCTTCAATTTTTTCATTTCTATTAAGCATGAATAGTACACAGCTGGCTCTGTTAACCACTTGATATTAAGCATCAGGATTTATTGACAGACATTTAACAGTCAAGAAAAGATTGCACTGGATCTGCTAGTTATAAAAGTTATTCAGACTGTATAATTCAGCATTGCTAGACATCTGCTCAGTTCTTTGACTTTTAATAACGCTAAGACTGTACTGTCAGAATTGATAAAGAATATATATATTCTAATATTTCTTGTTCTTCTTTTGGAGATATGTTCATTGTGATCTGTGAATTTTTTTGTGAAATTAGTGTCAGGTCCATGTCTGATTTAACTCTCTTGATCAGTTCTAAGTGAAACAGTGTAAAGAGATCTCAGACATCTTTCAGAAAGACCTTACCAGTTCCAACCAGGAAACAATATAAACCTACCCATTACTTAATTCTTGACAAAACGGTTCTGTTCTCTAGCAAATTAAGGAATCATTTTTTCCCTGTGATTGGTGAGAGCAACTATTGTTATTATAAAAGATACAAAATAATTTAAACAGAAGAAATTGGTTGCTTCATGTCAAAGGTTTTAAAAACTAGTGACAGAAATCAATCATTACAATGGAAAGAAAATTGCAGCAGAAACACTGCTTCTCCACTTTGGATATGTCAGAGAATAATTTTTGTTTTAATAGGAATTTCTCTGTCTTGATTTTAAGATCCAGTGTATTTATTTGTTTGCCTAAAAAGTTATTAATTATGAGTACTAGACATATCTGAATGCTTGAAAAGTGCCTCATTTTTTCACTCAATGTCCACTGGATTTCCAGCAAAAAGAAAACAAATGTTTCATCACTGTCTTTCATATGAGAAAATCAGGAGAATAATAATGCTGGCATTATCAATCTATTGAAACACCAGCCAAGATTTAACATTCTTTTAAGGTAAAATTGCACTAGTCAACATCGCTCCTGTAACTTCATAAGATGGTTTCCAATGGTAAACATCTTTCAATTCTAATCTCACTCTGTTTTTCCCCAAAGACAGGCACACACCCGACTTGGCTAAGAGGGCTTTTTTCTTTTAATACCTAATTTTAATAAAGATTGCTGTTCATGAAGCGTTATCTAGATGAGAATATCAAGCAACAAAATGGGTACATCTGTTTAGCTTTCATTCTCCAATTGAAAAAAAGTAGTTAAACTAAAATTAAGAGATTAATGTAAGTCTGTTGCTATTGTGCTTCTGCCGTGGAAGCAGAAAAGGCAGAATCGAGAGGTCCCTTCAGTGTCAGGGACCCCCAGATGACAAGGCTGCTGGAGATACCTTTGTGGCAGTCAACAACCTGGCCTTAGCGTCCAAGCTGGGGATGAAAACACCTAACAAAGCTGCAGAATGCGATGATCTGACCGAGTCTCAGTACCTTCATGGAAACATGCAAGAGGTAAATATGTATCAGAGCGGTTGACAGTAGATTAACATGCAACAAAACACATCTCGCTTGGTGGTTTCCTCCACAGATCACCAAAATGTAAGGCAAGTTAAAGCACACTTCATACTAGCCTAGTTCTAGGAAGAACTACTAAAATCCAGCAAGCACGTTATCGAGTAGCATTTGAGATCACCAAATTTTCTATTTAGATACTGAAAAATCGTATTTTTACATTTTAAGTAATATTATGCAAAAATAAAGAAAAGCACTTGTGCTGTTTATCATAAGGTGTCAGAGGAATTTTGTGAACCTGAAAGATGAAACAAAACAGAAACCTGAGGTAATACCAAACCTACCTGCAGAACTAAAAAGGTTGGGATGCTGCCAAAGCACATTTCCAGAATTCTTAGGAACTTTTATTATCCCATTTTCAAAAACTAAGCTAAATTAAATTGTGGCAAATTATATTATCTTTCCGTAGCTTTAAGTTTTAGTTAAGGGCTAGCCTCTCCAAAGAATTAAATTAATTATGTAGAAAGTAGTGGCATTAATGTTAAAAAAAATTCTAAAATGCTGACTGTTCCCAAACTGAAAGATGTACAGTGCATGGACATTATATTATTACTTCACACTATTACTCTTTTTATCACAAACTTACCAGGTTAAGAAAGTGTTGAATTTACTCAGCTGCCCAGAGTACCTGATCCTGTTACTAACCTGCTTGTTTCAATATGGTAGAATCTGTCTTGTTTAAAGCATTTGCCAAGCAGAGCTAGTATCAACTAGTTGGTGTTTGAAAACATTTGTGGACTGTTTTGCTGATCAGGGATATCAATTAAACTCAGACACCAGAGTGAAAAGCGCAGGCGTATTTTACTAGAAATAACTAAATAATGTAACAGAATAATACAGAAAACATACAGTAAGAAAAGACAGAACAGTGCACTTAAACAAATAGGAAAATACAGGGTAATGCATCAAATCATTACTACTTGAGAGATAGAGAGAATAGTGATTAAGAAAGATCCATCACCACTTGCATACGTTACCATCATCCAGATCCGCAGGCGCTAGGCAGCCCCGGTTACAGCGAGGATTTGGAGAACCTTTCCCTGCAAGTGGGAAATCCTACGCGGGGCGTCCACCCGTAGGTGAGGCTTCCAAAGTCGCTGTGAGCGGGCCCAGCCTTGTATACCTAAAAATCAGTAAGCCAGAATAGCTGGCACCTTTGTTTTAAGCGGAAACATCTGGTTTTCATCTCACGTTAGGTTCCCCCCAGAGCCTGGCCAGGGCTTAAGGGAGAAGCTAAGGGAGTTTCCCTGCTGGTCTAATTAATTTATGAGCAAGGTCACAAGGTCAGATAACTGTTTCTGTGGCTCCGTTATCTTGCTCACACATAAAGAAAGATAAAGATACATTCAAGATAGACATGTTTTATGATGTTTAAGCTACATCTTCTATGCAGATTTCACTAATGACTACATACAGAGTTAGCAGTTTCAGTTCAGGGCCTGTTGCTCAGGCTTCAGTATTCCCACCTTTTACATCAGAATAGTTGGTTTGCTATAACTTAGTATAATACCTATTAGCACAACGGTTATCAGTTATAAAATGTACAGGATTCATCTATAGGTCAACTCTGGCTTGGGCTTATTGTCCAAGCCTTAGCACTTCATGGACTCACAAGGCCAGAAGACATTTTAATTACTATTATTTTTTTTAGTATTTTACAGTTGTCTAAGGAGTTATTTCAACTTAATTCTATGCATTTTCTGGGCAAGTTAAAGAAAATAGGAAGTAAACTATCATGAATTGGTACATTTGAATGGTGCTTTATCATAATTCAGACCGTGCACTTCTGCCAAATCTTCAGACAGGTGATTTCCTTTCTGAATCCCATGAAGAGGACAAGGATGGGAACTCCTCAATGATCAGGGCTTACGCTGATTTTCATCCTAAAAATACTCATCTCTGACTCTTCGAAGCTTGTATGGAAAGAAAATCCCAAGAAGGGTGGTCTAAAGAACCCCTGCTCAGACCTTCAGCATGTTATCCATGATAACAACAAGACCCTGGCTAAGAACTGACATTTGCAACTGCAGTAATAATGAGATACACGAACTGAAAATTACTTTTTATAAATCCAACTGATCACATCACTTTTATCTCAAGTCAAGGTATGCTTTAAGGAAATGGTGGTAAGCAAAATTTCTCTTTCAACCCAGAAGAAAGTCTACTTAAAGAAAGAAGACAAAAATTTCCTGCTGGGTATTGGAACTTTTGGGTTCTTTTCATGAGGAGCCCACATGGCTATTAATACTGTGGGCTGCATTGAGTCAGAGTCACAAGTATCTGGAACCACATCTTTGTCAAACTCAATAGGAAGGTCTGTTTTCTCCTACTCATGCTTTTGACTTTAAATGTTTTATTTTGAGCTGTATTCTTGGCCAAGAGGGGAAACAAATACCACTCTTTCTAATTAGCACTAACTTTTTGAGAATGAAGTGACTGAGATAACATCATCGTTATGAGTAACTTGCTTTCAGAACACACCTACGGGTATTCAGTAGTACAAGATCTGTCTACTTTTGATAACACTGTTACACTTATAATCATGGAAACATTCCAAATTTCTCTCAAAATGTCACAAAGAGCTACTTAGAAAAATATCATTGAAATGAACAGCAAGTTAAAAATTACAATCGTTGATCAAAATGAAAAACACTGATAACATTAACCATCATTAACAAGTAGAGCTGACATGGAACTTCATAGTTTCTACTGAAAACATCTTGATGGAAAATGTTGTTTAAGCAAAAGTTAAGTCCTTCACAGAAAAACCTTTTTTTCACTGAAATTTCTTACTTCTAAAATGAAGAACAGAAGTAAAAAAAAATCCCGTTTCTGTCCATTATTTTGATTAAATCCAACTGTTTCATCTTACGTCAGTTCAGCAATAATGTAAGCTTCTTTGAGCTGCTCCTACACCTTAGACAGACTATGGATTGAATGCCTCATATCTCTCATTATTTCTTATGGGGAAGATTTTTATGCTGAACATGAATCTTTGGGTTAGTGAACAGGAGACTGAAGTGCAACATTGCTAAAATGAACCAAATGAAACATTTCCATTTAAGTCAAAATGGAACAGAAGCCATGCACAGATCAGGTCAGAGATGCTCTATACTGAACTGCACTTGAAAATGCTTCAAAATCTTCTGGTTTGGAAAACCAACAATTCTATTTCTCAGTGTTGATAAGAATTGTTTAAATAAAGATTATCACAGATCAGAGGACTAAGCATTGTA
The DNA here is from genome assembly GCF_031877795.1 of Strix aluco. NCBI lineage: Eukaryota > Metazoa > Chordata > Aves > Strigiformes > Strigidae > Strix > Strix aluco. The sequence goes on along the minus strand of NC_133971.1, from coordinate 1,754,518 downwards.
GTACTTGTATATGTGAGAACAGAAAGACATTTCATTTCTCAGCCACTCCTGATTTTGATAGATCTACTGTTTGGAAACTCTAATTCTGACTGGACCATTCTATTGATTCTTGTTCAGAAACAATCCAAAATCTTATCCCTGGAAAGCATGATATGTTAGTGAAAATAAAACCCAGTCCATACAAACAGTACAGATTTCTATGGTTCTTTTGCATCCATAGAGGTTATGCTAAGTTTTATATGTTATGGTACTCGTAGCTGAGAAAAGTTCTGAATACATCACTGAAATCTGTGTCATATTTTCTTACCAGTACCACTGCATAGTCCTTCTTAAGGCACATAAACAAATATATGAAAAGTCAAAATCTTTTATCCTATGTGAACTGAACTTTTTTCTCAATAGCTCACAGGCTGATAAAAAGCAGTCACATTGAATTTAGTAATATTACATGTATATTTATATATTAACTTTTAATGTATAATACAGATAGATGATTATTTGATCTATCTACCTAGCACTGACCAATTTTTTTCTTATCTTAAATTTGTCCTTATCAAGGAGAGGCTAGCAGACAAGAGCTAAACCCCTTTTTTAATTTATCCAAAAGCTTTCTTTATCCAAAAATCTTTATGTTTACGCTGAAGTCTAGAGGTATGATGATAGATTACACAGTCATAGTGAACTAGATTTCAAATAGATAGCATAAGTATCGACGAAATCACAGTTACGTCATACTGGGCCTTAGCAAGAAATACAAAAACTACTGGAGAACCTCAACAAGGACATCAACCCAAATCTGTCTGCTGCTGTGGCGACGTGACTAGCTAAAGTAGTTTAAAACAGATTAGAATATAGATGGTATGCAAAAATACTCTTACTTTGGGAGTAGAATGATAAATTAACAACATTGTATGTATGAAATATACACAATAATTTGGATAAACTGCAAATGCTTTACAGTTTTGGAGAGGAGCAGAAAACAGATAGCAAGGGGTATATGGAGAGGGCACTGGGCTCACCAGCCATAGAAGACAGGCATGGTGCAAAGCTCTACTCCCTGCATGAACATATTTTAGAAGATGCAAGAAAGAGGAGTTTCTTTTGCAATAAGACTTCCAGAAACATTTTAAAAAGGATAATCTAGAAGGAAGGCACATGAAACCAAATGTAGGATGATGACATCGCTTTCCACAAAACAGTTCTTCCAGTCGTAGCTACTTAGAGAACGGCTACTTTTTATCCATTTTGTGTCTTCCACCCTTATCACTACCTATTAAAATGCACAGTTCTGAAGAAAAAAGCTTTCCCTCCTTCCAAGACCTAACTTGCTTATTAAAACCATTGTGGGGCAGTTACCTCCAGGCTAGTTTTGTGTTGTACAAAAATATATTTTATATGAGTTAGTTATGAATTTACCATCTTTCCACTTCCCTTGTGTTCTTTTCTCATAGCGAAAACAGAAGCTCTGAGTATATTCTCTATACATCAGTTACACACATATTTCATGTCTGACGAAATACTGTTTTCAGGTACAATACAATCTTTCTAATCTTGCACCGTGCTTTCTGAGCTCTCCCCATTCTGCCACATCCATCGTGAGAGGGGTATCCACCATGGGAAATAACATTCAAAATGAGACAGACCTTCTGTAATGATATTTCTGCATTATTCTCTAGCCTATTCTTTTTACATACCCTAATTTCTTTTTGACAGCAACCTCAGTTTTAACAGAAATTTCCATTCTTCTTCTAAATTAATATTGCTAATACAGTAAGAATTGAGGAAAGTATACGCATACTTCACATTTTTCTCCTCCTTCACTTTGCACTTCATCTGATACTGTACCTACTGTTCATTTAACTTGGTCATGATTATCCTCTGCACTTGACTTAAAAATAGAAAAAAAGATGAGATACTCATGAACAAGACCAAAGTCACGCTCATCAACACCAAGTAAGTTTAAAACTTGTCATGCAAGAGCTGAATAACAAGTTTATTCGACAATGTCAGCAAAACCATTTTGTGATCAAATGATCTTCTACATTTGGAGATCCAGGGCATAGGAAACAGCTGTTAATACCTGGTTTAGCTATTAACTGAAATACTGTACTGCTTTTGTGGTGACTTCAGTAGTACATAACTCACGCACAGGTGCGATAGTACTAATCCTGCTCTTATGGTGGCATCACTGGAACTGGGCCAGACCCACCATCGATGTAAGCCACCATGCAGAATCATTAGAATAGCTGACCAAATTTCAAGGTACAAATTAAACAACAATCCCTTTGGATTATCTCTTTCCCAGGTCCCCTTCTCAACAAGTAGCACACTCTATTTAATGTGACATTAAAGCCTGAAACCTCACTCTATTGAAATTAAAAACAAGACCTGCTTCTTTATTCCTAAAGGCAGTACATATCAATACGTGTATTTTTAAAAGCAACAGGATCCAGCGCCAAGACCACTTAATCAGCTGGGTACTGGCACTAGGTATCTTTAAAAGCTTAATTAAAAAATAATGAAAAAGCACATAGCTGGATATTTCCTGCCATTATTTCACAAAGTATAATTCAAGTTATAATCTTCCTCACTGGACTAGAATGAACAATAATGCAGAGTCTGATTCATCTCAGCTGTTGCTCTTTGCGAATTATGAAGTGTAACTGTTAAAAGAAAAAATTGCAAGTTTTATTTGAGAACATACAGTTCTGTTCATACAGTAATAATTTGCTGAAAGTGTACTCTAACACATTATGCGCATCAGCTTTAACTAATTAAATAAGACATAACTGAAATAAACTTATAATGACAGAAAAGGTTAGAGACCTGCTTCCTCATAGCCACTGCAAAGATAATTCTGTTTAATTGTAAATTAACTTATAGCCCATTTCAATACATAAAATCCTCCTCAATTTCAAAAATATCAGTTGAAGAAAACATTTTCCTTTCAGTTCTTTCAGACTCACATATTCTGACTGTTTCAATACTTTATTTATACTAACTGTACGCCCATGAGTTCCCAGGTCCATTTAATAACTAGAATTAACAAAATAAACATAAACACTAACTGCCTGAGTAAAGTCAAGATATCAGATGTGATATTCTGTGTGAACTAAATGGGAATGTATTTGCAATTTAAAATATAATTCATCATAATGAAAATGTAAAGTAGTAGTTCTGCTTTATTCGGTATGGCAGGTTAGGGATCCCTGTGAAGCTACATTGAAGCAAAGAGTAGATTAATAATTTAATTTGGTTCAGAACTGTGCAAGTGGGGCACTGCGAGCTTTTATTCTGTAACCAGCTGCTGACCCTAATATGGATCAACCAATTAGACATCTCTATTTAATTGTTGGGTGACCCATCTAAAACTCACTAGGAATTTTCATTATAAACAAAACTCAGCGGCCTAAAAGAATCCCAGTTATCCCCCTGGTGGAAGCAGTTGGTTTGATAGAGGCACACAAAGGAGCTCAGCAAACGAAAAAATTGCAAGATCATTTTAGGCTGTGTTCTGTGAAAGAACATCTTAATATAATGAGCCTTTTTTCGATATCCCTTGGCGAAGCATCAGCCCTCTCAGATAACCCCACACAAAGCAAATACCATCCGTCTGAAGTTACATTTGCTCCTTGTTATCACAACTTATGCCACTTAATTCATTATTCAACGAATTCACTTTCTTGTTTATTAGATGCAAGGTAGCCGCTCATCCCTAAAGGCCATGTATGCAAAAGACTGCTTGTAATCCTGTCACTTCAAACCTCTCCAGGCTTTTACATTGCTTCAGGAATTAGGAAGAAAGAAGCAAACAATTTAGATTTATTCATGCTGATATTGAATCTGTATATGATAAAGGAAATGAGAGAAATGTTACATAGCTAACTTTAAATCTATTGATACAGATCAACAGAATATGTTATTCCCTGTATTTGTGAAAGCTAGCACATTGACTCCTGTAGCATAAAAAAACCGCCTAGACTGTATCTTATGTCTTTAAAAGATCTGATTAAAAAATAAAAAAGTATTTGTTTCTCACGTTCCTTCCTCCCACTGAAAGGTATCTCAGCATCTTTTCTCAAGTGCATTTGATATATTCAGTCTACCATCACTACCAGAATTATCTGCTCAAGTGCTGAATGCTTGCAGTGAACATATTAAAATCAGAAATCAAATGCCACAGATATCAAATTCCAAAATGTTTTAAATACCCTTTGTTATACAATGGACTTTAAGATATATTTCAGATGATCTTGGTAACTCATTGAATGTGTGTTCTCCAACGTTTCTAAATGTGAATTTTGCTAATGATATATTTAATAGATTTAAGAGCACAAAATAAGAGCTTCAACTCTTTTCACACTGCAGTAACAGTCATCAAGATGTTTCAATTTTACTCTGTAACCTTATGCTGTTAGAATCATTAAAATGCAAATGAATTACTGAATTAAACAGACTTTCAGTACACTCTTAGCACAATTAATATTGTATAAAATTATCTGCATAATTATACACACTAACGTTTATATAAGGCATTGTAAAAAGCCACAAATCAGAAACTGCGTGTAAAACTGGTAAGCAGTGGAGAACAGGCTTCTACATATGAAAATGTAATTGGCAGTTTACTGTTAGTACCCTACATGACTGCAAATAGACTTGTACATCTCACATATCAGTTATTAAAATATTTTAAAACTATGATTTTTCTTAGTGTTAGTACATCAATCTCACGATGCACAATAATGCACTACTCACGGAAGTTCACAGCAATTATTTTAATAGTCATTTTAATTTTAAAATTATAATTAGTGACCTGCCATTACATAAACAGTAAAAGCAACAACAACAAGAAAAAACACACCAAAAACCCACCTTGCAGGTATGCATCTCAAAAAGTGATGGAACGACTCGAAATAAACCAGCATTTTAAATATAGTCATTTATGGCTAAAGTTACTACAGTAAAACTTGTTTTTTAAAAAACTACTTTATACTTTTCTAAGTATGTGTGATATGGATTGCCACTTTAAAAATATACATATGTTTCTTAGTAATCCTGCACTTATTACAGAATACATGCACTATGACCGTCACAATTCAGGAACTGATTCACCTGAATAATTAACCTTTCACTCTAGCACTGTGCAAGTACAAGATGTATGCCTTTCATTCAATTTAAAATAAGGCAAGTATAGAAATCCTCTTCATAAAATGTAATGCAAAACCCAACTGTTTTCTCTACGTCATGTAATAATGTCAGTAGCTGGACTGCGTAGGAATCTGTATTCGTGCTCACCTGACATTCTGAAATAATTCTGAAAAATTAATAGTGAATAATAATGAATGGAAACTTTTCTGTTAATATACAGAGAGTCCTAACTTTATCCTTTATTGTGCAATGTTTGCATTTTTGCACGTGGGAGATTTTAAAAGTCACCCAGTGATTTTTATAGTGCAACCGTATGCTAGATAAAGATATTTAAGCTGTCAGTATAAACTGCTTCTGTTTTCATTTTGCATTTAATTTCAATGCCAGACTCAAGGCATAAATTTTTCATCACCTGCAATGCTATGAATAAAAGATTAAAAAAAGAACTGAGAAGAAATTCTAACACATGCGGTGCATGCAGCACATTGTGCAGACACACTGTGCATAACTAGATGTTTAATTTCCATCACTTTTTCCTACGTCAGGAACACTATTATTTGGGTTCATATATCATGCAGCTAATTTCCAACATTTCAGCTCCGTGGAATTCAAATTTATCTAGCTCTGGACAATAATCCATTCAACACTCTTGAAAACTGGAGTTGATACACATATTGGTAAATTCACATAGTACTTTCTTAACATTAAATAGAATATGTCTCTTGCCATCTAGTGTTGGCAAGTTAAGTACTATTAAAATATTTCAACAGCACATATTCTTGCCTTACTTCTTGAACTATCAAATGAATTACTCTTTTGCTAAGTTCAAAGAAGTAAGAATTACTAAAAATTTCCAAGCTAATTTCAATTCCTCATTAAAGCTTACTTCATATTTTAAGCCAAAGGATGTGATCAATCCCAAGAGGTGAAGACATGGGCTCACTCTGACAGAATTTTTTATTTAGCACTTAAGAGTGTTTTCAGCAACACTATGCATGTTTGGTTTTACTTTATTAACACTCAGAGGGCCTTGGATAAAATTCTGTTTATCTCTCTCCAACAGCCTCTGCTGGATAAAGAAACGTGGTGTGGAATACACCTTTTTTAGCATTAATGGTAACCTTTTATTTATCAGAAAATATCTGAGATTCACAGTTTGACTTCTGCCTAGCAGCAAACTCCCAGGTACACCATTAGTCACTCCAGTCCAAAGTAAAAATTTTTTTTGCTTTCGGACCATCTCTGAAAATGTACATCTGCACGCTAAACTCCATACATTGAAATTAATTTAAGGAAAAAAAAAAAAAGACACCATATAGTACTTAATATGAATATAATGATTTGTTAAAATGTGCCATAGAAACTTTGAAAAATAACCTCAAACAATGGTTGGTAGTGCTTCTGCCTCAAGAAGTGCTGAAACAGCTGTGCGAAGGCAATATCGTACTATTCCAGTACCCGGCCTTTCCAGACTGGGGTATCTGAAAGATACATTTAATGGATGGTAGCTGGATTAATGTGATTTTTGGCTGCCAGGACTGGCAGGGGTGAAACACAGCGCTTTACTAGCTGCTGCTTTGACTTGTAGCATAGCTGGTGTAAGTCACCACTATTGAAGAACTTTTAGAAGGACTGTCTATTATAAATTGTCACAAACAATTTCCAGTGCTCCTAGTAAGTGCTCAAGCAGATTAAAAAAAGGTAGAATAGGACTACTGAACTATTTTCACATCCACTGAGAAGTTGTACGTTTGCACTGGACTGTGGCATACTGGTGGAGCTGCGTGACTTCTGCACTCATGACACTCATTTCCACTCACTCTGTGCTTTCTCTAAACAAACAAAATTACTTTCAGCTTTTCAAGCTGGTAAGGCACAAAAGTAAAATTACGTATTTATTTTTAGTGGAGCAACACCAATGGCAGCAATGCAGTTACTGGCAATTCGCTTCTCCATTTCTGGCATCAGCTCTGCAAGGTGCTAAGTACTTTACTAAGACCTTTACTTCACACCGCATTAGAGGCCACCACTTTTGAGGATCTGAGCTCTCTTTTAACCAAATTTAACAAATTATAGGCTGCAGTGACCTTACCACATGAGTCAGCAGGTGATGGCCAAATGTGAAAATGTGGTCATAGCCATCTGCATTTGGAGAGTTCTATACATTTTGCCTCTTCTAATTTATTTTGTCAAGACGACAAGATATGCAGTTATGTTACAATCTCATTTTGTAACTCTGTCGAAGTGTATGAGTAACCTGGGCATGGTAACTGTGAGCTTGTATATATATAAAAAGAGAAATACAAAAATGCAAACACAGAAGTGTTGTGCTTTAAACACCCTTAGGAGTGTAGGATTCAAGGAATTAAAGTAACAGTGGAAATATGTATAAGGAAATATGAGAATCTATCCTGTAAAGAATATCTAAAATCATCTCTAGTTCTTTACACTACTGTTTTAAATCAACAGTGGTTTGAAGATTAATTGGCAGTTAGAAGGTAACACAGTTTTTTCCATGCCACATCCTTAGAGAAACAACTTCAATGCATACTTTTGGACTGTAGGTTCTTTCCTCAAGTCACAGAAAAGACTGGAATTCAGAAATGGGAGAGGGAAGAGGAAAGCATTGTAAAACATTTATGAAGAGGGATGTGAGCAGCCGAAGAAAACAGACCGTTAGACTCAAGGGCACTTTCTGTTTCTAATCATTTTTCCATCACCCAGACTATTTTTTCCCAAAAAAAAGTGCAGCGTATCTATGGATGAGGTCACTATGGTAGGCAGAGCTGTACATGATGCGACTGCCCTCAAAGGGGACGTGTCACCACCTGAACATACACAGACAAGACGCTCCTTACCTGGACTCAGCTCCCAACACCACACTCAGAACATGAAACCCACCCAGTTTGAACCAAAAGGTGATGAGCGACAGACGATTTTCTGTGCTACGTGCAGTTTGTCTTCTCTCAGAAACGATGTTGAGAAAATGAGACCATGGCATGTGTTCCCATGATGACTGCTACCATGCACCTTTCACATTGTTTTAATTGCTTTAAGGTGTTAATTACAACTCACACATGTGAACTAAATACAGGCACGCGTCTCATTTCATAAGAGTGATGTAAAGGTTTTGCCTTCTTGTTTGCTGGGGAGGTTATTTTAATGTTGCTTAAACAACATTCAGTTCTGAATTTTCTAAATATTAAATTGGGGAAGTTGGAAGATTTAGCTGTCTTTTGAGTACTGCTGTGTAAGGGTTCATTTTAGATTAAGATATTACAGATTTATCTGTTTATAACTTTAGAATGATATTGAATATTGGTGTGCAAATAATTATTGAACTCCACGATATAATAATCTATAGACAGTGCTTTACTGTATTCATACACCTATTACATCAGCTGGGTACTCCTTTTAAAACAACTGGTGAAGATCTGCCTTAAAGTTTCTCGGCTAAGTGGGATGAATTCAGGAGCTAATCTGCGATCTCATTACGAAGCAGAGCCACAGAGCTCCGCGGCTTCTGTTGTGGTGAAATGAACGCTTACAGTGCACTCCTTTAGTTTACGTTGCTTTTTAGTTTGTACTTACTCTTAGCACAAGTTCAGGAGAATTCCAAGCTTTGAGTCTAGCAGTAATTTCAGCAAAACAACAATTTCATTTCTAAAGCTCCACCCTATCTCATTGCTAAGTTTTACTTAAAACCACTATATAGTGATAGTTTATCACACAGTTTAATATATAATTAATACTTATTTAAGTTGATGACATAAAAGTGCAACATGAGGTGCTAAGAAGTTGACAAAAATCATTTTTCAGTGTTCTGAATCTGCTTGCCTACCTACAACTCAAAGATTTTCTTTCTTTCATAATACACTATAATATGGTTACAAGTGCATTGAAATTCATCTTGTTAGAATGGTAGTAATATATCCCACCAGGACTACTGTTCCTAGTAGCAATTTAAAATAATTATTGTGAGACTTGATGCTAGACATCAGGTTTGCAATAGAATTACAATGAGGGAAGTGTATTAGAGACAAAACATTGCTGGAAGAAAACTTCATAATGGCGCAATTTGGAACTAAGCCTCAATTTTACAGTAATAGATTCTCTTTATGATGGCACAAAGGAGTAAATGCACTTAGCAAATTTAAATCTATTATTAATCACACTTTGTGGATTGCAGTGCAGAAAGGAGAAAAGAAATTAGCTTTTTAAGTATGTTTCTTATATAAAACAAGTTCTACTATGAAGAACATTTTACAAAAATCTCCTTGTTATAGCTCAGAAATACAGCAAGTCTTCATAACTGCAGAGAGTTAGAGAGGTTCAAAATCTTTCTAAAATAGTTTTGCATGTCTTCATTTCAGATTAGAAGTTACTCAAGACAGTGTACTCTACATCATCGAAACACTTTCACTTCTAGAAACAAAATATCCACCAAGAAAGGTGAAATAAATTTGATATTCGTGCTTGCTTAGTCTAATCACTCTTCTTAAATGGAGGGAGATATTTGTGCTATCTTTGGTTAAATTATGTCACAGTTATAGCAAAGCATAGTAGACACATTTAAGTGTCTACAGATTGGTTCACACTTTTACAGACCACTGGATGCTTTCAAAAAGGTATTTCAAAGAAAATAACAGAAACAGTAACCCAATATGGATTTTAGGAATTTGTCATACAGCAGTGGAAAATAACATTTCTTATGCCATCACTGTGAAAAACTCTAATTTTTACAGTCTGCATTGTAATTTTACATCTAACTCACAAAACCCACATACATTCGGTGCCTCTTATTTCATGAATCACATTTTTAATAAAAATTGATATATCAATATATTAGACTGGCAGAGGCAGGGTTGGGGTTTTTTTTTTTCTATCACTGATCCTTTCAAAATACAGAAGACTGGCACAGACAGTTCAGATGAAAATAAAACTTCTACTTCCAATGTAAAGCAGCAGGATACAAATATCTACCAAAACACCAGCATATGAAAGCAAATAGTAATTGTAAATATTTGTTTTACACAATACATTTAGAGTTAATTGGACATATATTTTATGGTTAATAAATAAACATTTAAAAATAAAATTTATGATGTTTAATAAATTTATATCTATTATCTTTGGGAGGGGGATTAAATTTATATTCATCTACATTTTACCTTGACCATTTAAACTGTGTCTAAAATTACTGACAGGCAGAGTATCTTCTGATCTTTAACTACTTCAGTTCCATGCACGTCCCAGCCATCGCCAGACAATAAATGCATGCCCACATGGCAGTTTGCAAAGAATAGCGAGTTCCCAAAGCTATTTTTAGATTAACTAACTTGGATACCAGAAGCACTACTCTCAGCAGCACAAGTTTCATGTGGGCTAATTTACTCTGCTTCAGCCAAAATCAGCACAGAGGAGCTTCAGACTGCTTAAGTTTCTGGTACCTAAGGTGCATCATTTATAATATCCCTATACTATTTTCGGTCTCTTGCAGTCTGTAGCATAGACACGGCTGGAGAAACACACTCAGTGGGTCTATGAGACAAAAGTCAAGAAATGGTTCCGTGTCAATGGCCTAACGTGAATGAACACGCTTCTCCCATCATTCTCCCGGGGATGCTGCATGTTTACTGAACCAGATGATCATAATAAGGCCTGCAGAATATTACATGCTATCACATTTTGAACCAAAAGTTCAATTAGTCAAAATGGCTTTCTAAAAGAGAAGAGCTTAGGACAAGCAAGCTTATTTTTTTCCACTTCCATCTGCAGAAGACATCACTTAAAGGAAATAGGGGACAGAGGGAACTATCTGATCTTTACCCATCATCTCGAAGGGGTGGTATAGCATTACTTGCTTCAATAGTTATTTGTCAAGTCTCAAGATAGTTCATTCTACCAAAGTGAAGAAAAGAAATTTTCATTTTTCTTAAAAGTAAGATTTTAAACTAACAGGAAAATGTGACTCACACACATCTGCAGACTTAAAAGCAATGACGCAAACAAAAGGAGGGAAAAAACCCTCATAAATTAACATTACCTTTAGATAAATTCATCACTTTGTGGGGTCTGATTCAAATTGTGAGTGTTTTTTATTGTCTTTATGCCTTTGCAGAGCCCAACTAAGTTTAAAGCAAACTACACAACCAAAATTATTTGGGGATGTTAGAAATTTCAAGTTACCTCTTCACTAAATTTTCCTTTTTTATGCCAGCACGTCAGTGTCAAACGATCATTTTCTTAACAAAAACAAACACTTCCTATAAATATCCATTGAGCATTCCTGAAAAAACAACTGAAAATTTCTTAAAACCTCACAAATGGCCAGAACTACACACACTAATTCCTCATGATGGTGAGATAATATTTATCTGACAGAACTTGTTCAAAAAGACTTGTAGTACTGTGTGAGTCAGTAAAAACAGTTCCACGTTTCCATTCTCAGGGATGGGAACAAGAATACTGTTATAATCCTACTTATTGTCTTTGCTTGGTCCATACACATTTATTAGCACCGTTTATGGCCTAGGCAATGATAATGCATCTGTGTAATTATAAAGCCATGCCTTATGGCTACTAGATAGAATACAAGGTCTGCAGTCTTGCAATAGTCTTTACATCATTAAAAAGTCTGGCCCCAAAGCGCCCTTAAAAAATGCAGAGTTGACCACAGCTGGCGCATGATGTTTTAAAGTCAGCCTGTAGTCAAGGATTACACCCATGCTGTGTGTCACACTGATTCCATGAAGCATCTCTTCATCAAAGGCATCAAAGAATGGCATTTCTCACAGACTTTCATTCTCTTCTCCTCTGAAATATTCTGCCTAATGATCAGAGGTCACCAAACTAAAATACTTATTAGAGAGAAAACAAAAGCCTGACAGTTTCTCAGGATAAGTTATGAATTACATAATGTTATGCTAAAGAACAAGAAAAACAGAAAATAAAATATACTGCAGTAGCAGTTCTCAAGATTGATGAAAACAATTCTGATAGTATGCAACTTTAAAGCCCAACAGTGCAATCTTGAATAACACAGCAGAAAAATGTTCCCATAGTGTTCACCTGACAAAATCTATTAAAACAAGAGTATATCCTTGGAAGACCATCTTACACAAATTCAAGACTACCTGTTCAATCACATACTTTTAGGAGGTGCTCTGAAATTCCATTTTTTTCTTTTGACACCGTATTGTTTTCGAAACAAGCAAATCAGAATTACTTGTATTTATACAATAGTTACTCCAGGATAGGAGCAGTTGCTGTGACTGTTATCTTCTAGACTAGGCACACGGCCATCCATGAGGTGTAAAAGGAAAAAGTCTAAGTTAAATCTGGTTTAATAATTCATGTAAGCTTAGCATATGTTGGTTCCACTTGAAATCTCCAATGCTGGTTCAATGACAGCACAAATTTCTTTTCCATAATTAAATAATCTTGGGGCAAGTCCAAACTATGTGAAGTAGAGAACCCCACAGAGCCATTTCTGCAGCAAATGTCAGAGGTATTAGACTCTATATCACTTAGACAAAGGGGTATAATACATGTAGATTATCAATTTCTAATTGGACTAGGAGCAGGAAACTTTTTGTCTCACATTATCATAGTTTCCAATTCTTAATGTGAAAGTGCATCTTGTGTATTTCCCGCAGCACCATGAGCCAGGGTATAAGACAGGACAAGGAGGTTCTGTCACACTGAGTAATGCTTCTATATATATGAAAGTTGTAAGCATCAAAAACAGACACTAAAATTACTTTGGCTTTCAGCTGAAACAGAGTGTAAAGCTTGTTTAAACAAGCTTCATATTTGCAAGCTTGCAACGAGGAAAGATGAGAGATTAGTTTTGCCCCTAAATGAACAACAGTGAAGAATGGATCCATGGAGAATTACTGGCTAACTACTCAATATTAGCAGACGACTTCATTTCTGAAGTTAAAAAATATGTAGATTGCAAAATAAGTCATCCAAAACTTTTCATGCCTGCAATACAGTAATGGTTGTAAATGCAGGTTATTTTACCATCCTGAATAGATGAACGAAAAGGCACACAATGACTCCAACTGGCAGTTTAAAACTTTAAAAGGAAAATCAGTGAATAGTTACTATGAAGCTCAAGATCACAAGATAATTGACACTAATAGACTGATAAAATTTTAAAACAACAGATATTGCATGAATAAAACAGCTATAATTGGAAAAAAGTATGCAAACTAAATATTCTACACAGGACTACTGTGCTGTGGGTTTAAATGAACCACTGTCTTTATACCCAGAAAGATGCTTCCCCTGAAGATTGTCCTTCAACGCCTCCCTTCAGCGAGGTAAAAAAAACCACATCATACTGGCTTTTGCTAAACAGAGGCTCTTTGCCATGGTGGATCACTAGCCTCTCCCCTTCTGACAGTTAAAAAAATTCTAAAATATTCCTGATATGTGTTCTTGCATCTCTTAAGCTAAATAACTCGTACATAACAACACCCCTAAATATATCCACTGTATTCCTCCTACTCCCATCTTCAGCACTGTGATCTCCTTATTCTTCTCCAGCGTCTTTCCCACCTCTGCTGCCATGACTGTCTTCTCACATGTCCCTTCTACTACTGAATGCTCTTCTCTGGTATCTTTAGCTTGTGTCTGTAACGTCTTGTCTCTGTCTTCCCCTTCTTTCTTTCACAATTGCACCTCTAACTTAAACCTTTATTACTCTCAGTATCATTCCTCTGTTTCTCCTCTCAGTCCTAGTACTCAATTTTGACCACTGCCTCAAAAATAAAACCCCTTGCCTAATTTCTTTTGTGTCTTCTCTCCAACTGTCCCTTTATTACCTCTTTCTGAATGTCATGTTATTATCTTGGAATTTAGGTAAAAAATCTTTCTATTCCCTGTAAGAAATCTCTCTCCACTTTCAAACCCATCATTCTGTCAGCTGGGTGACTACCCAGCTTTATTAGTCCAGCATCCTCTAAATAATTCTTGTTATTGCACTGTTTGTCATCCAGACTGTTACGCATTCCTGACATATGTCATTTATATGATCACCAGATCTTTCTTTTCCATGTCCATGACTGAAAAAAAGTACAAATTTTAGTACATATCTCACTGTAAGAGGACTCTCTCATGCGGTGATGTGCCCACTGGTCACTGCCACTTTCTTGTGCAGACACGGATGAATCTTTTTTACTCCAATGGCCCCTTCCAAATTACTGTGTTACTGGTTCTCCTATCCCTCAGGGTGAAGTCTTTTTACTTCTCCACTCTCTCTCAGGTTTGAGTTCACAAAACAGTGCCTACTTTTATACAGCTACCCTTCTTTAATCATAATTCATGGGCTATTAACATGCACATCACCATTTTAATAGCATCAGTAGTGCATTAACCCCTTGGCTAATCCCTTTCTTACCATGTGAATAAGGAAGTCACATGTAAGCCCTTTTAATGCTTTTTAAAATGCTTTTTAACATGCTTTAAAAAAACTCAGTTATTTGTAGGGCATTTTCTGGATTTGACTGTAAATGCCAAGATAGGGACAGTCTTTCAGAAGCATTGTCTGTCCTTGCTCTAAAGTGCCATGTTCCTGTTTGTTACTCTGTAAATGAGCAGTAAGATAGAATAAGAACAGCAGAAGGAGTCAAACTTCAGGTGATTACAACTGAGAAGAGGAAAGCAATGTTATATGGGATAAAGCTTCAGAATACATCTACTTTTATAGACGCTGCAGTTAAGAGCTTTTGGCGGGATGCTGAGAATCCAGGTTAGCTGGGATATTGGCTCAGCCTGCTTACAGAAACCAAACACATTTGGTCTTGACGGCAGCTGTCTGAAGAAAGATAGATCCTCTAATGATTGAAATTCAAGGCCTAAATGGGAAAAACTTAGTATTGGAACGAAGTTGCTGACTGCCTGACCAGAACTGGTGACACTGACTGTGATATGACGAGGGAGAGCAGACAGCAAGGATGCTGCAGTAATGGGAGACTCAGGCTACTCTCACACTGTGAATTGGAAAAATATCACATTGTGACCTGACAATATGACTAAATTTGTAGACATGGTCAGCAGTTGATTGATGGAGCAGTCTGTTTAGCGGCCCGTGAGAGAAGAAACAACCTTTGACTTGGTTTTGAGTGCAACAACAGACTTGATTTGAAATGTTATTGTCAAAAATCCACTCTGCAACAAGAGCGACAACGCTCTAGACTTCAACCTTCTTGGACAAACCCCCAAAATATGCACAACGGTGCCTCACCTCAAAAAGCTGTGCTCAACTTCAGCAGCGTTGTAGCTCTGCTACGTATGAAGATGGAAAGTTTTATATCCCTATGAGAGGCAGCAAGTGAGTTAAATCCTTGTAGATTTAAAACCCTTGTAGAAAGACAAGGGGCATCTTGTTGGAGGCAGAAAGCAAATGGTCACTTCAGAGAACAGCTATGGCAAGAAGATCTTAAAATAATTAGACAGGAGGGGAAAGGAAGTTATTAAAAGCAAGGAGGTGTCATTCTGAAAGTTGAAAATAAAGTACCATAAACTGTAGTAGGTTAGTTATAAAAACTCAGTGAGGCAGTCTAGAAGACATTTTGAGTAACAGCCCACTCAAGCCATTAAAAGCTTACAATAATGTGTCTTCAACCACATCAGGAGCAGGAATTCTGCTTCAATATTCACACAACTAGAAGACCATCAGTGTGCAAGTGTCACAGGTTTTTTTCAGTGTTTTTTGTTTTTTTTTTTTCTTTTGAACAAACTGTGAAAAACTTGAGAAGGTTCCTACACTTGGAGCTTTCTTAATAAAGGTCTCAGCAGAAAATTTATCTCAAATCAAATGTCACTAGAAAACATTATGTGACAAATAGAGGGGAAAAAAAAGGTAAGTAGCAAATTGCCAGGACCAAACAGTATTCACGTTATAGTTTCAAAGGAACTCAGGAATGTAATAGCTGAACCAGTAATTGTAGTGTGCAACTTGCCACTTAAAGTAATTTAATTAAGGACTGGAATGTGGTAAACATGCCACCCATTTCTGAGGTGTGTTCCAGGGAGTATCTGCAAACAGGTGAGCCTCAAGAGTGCACCCACCCAGTTAGTGGATACTAAAATAAAGAACAGAACTTGTATACAGATAGATAAATTGCTACACCAGGTAAGAGTCAGCCCACCCCTGGTAAAGGGAAGGCATGTGTGATAAATGTATCAACAACCAGGTTTGTAAAGAAGACCCATTCAATGTAGTCTGCTCGGGTTTTCAAAAGCTTCTGACAAGGTCTTTCACCAAAGCTTTGTAAAGAAACTAAGCAGCCATGGTGGAAAAGAAAGGGTCGCGACTTGGATAAATCTCATTAAAACACAGGAGACAGGTAAGAATGGATGGTCAGATTGCATGGTGCATGCCAGAGAAACGCCACAAGGACCCACGCTGTTTAACTTGTTCATAAACAACGAGAAATGGGTGAGCAACCTGTGAGATGACAAAGTTCACTGATGTTACAACACACTTAGAAGCACTGAAGTCAAGAACTGATGGTGCAAACATCGAGAAAGCCCCTACAGCGAGGAACTACTGGGCGTTAAGATGGTAGATGAAATTGAGAAAGATAAATATTATGTACAAGGGAATCTCAATCCTAACTGTACTGGTAAAATGATGGGCTCTGAGCTGGTCATTACCAACCATGCATAAGATCCTGAGGCCTTAAATAGTCCTTGGAAAATGTAAGTTCAATGATGACTAGAAAGGGAGATTGAGGGAGGGGGGTGGAAATCAGTCTTGGGATTTAAGCATTTAGATTTAGCAGGAAAATATGTAAGAGTATTATACTATGCAATGGATATAAATCCATGGCTTGCTCACATGTTGAATACGATATGCATTTCTGGTTCTACCATCCCTCTAAAAAAAACCCAAAACCAACAAACACGACACAGTAGAACTGAATAAGGTATAAAAATAGATGGGATTAGTTCAGGCCGGAAAAGAGGAGGCAGAGCAGGATATAAAAAAAATCCATAACACCTCAAGCAGCATGGACTTAGGGACAGGGAATCCACTTTACACCATCTCTTCCAGTGCAGGAGCTGGTGGGCCTCAAGCTCAGAGAACAGCAGCAGCTTAAAAAGAAACAAGAGGGCTTCTTCATGCAATGTGCAGTGAAGTTACACGTTGCTGCGGATGCTTAAAGTTTAAGTGGATTCAAGTGGAGAATGGACAAGTCCATAGAAGAGAAATCCTTTATTATATATTAAATATAAAGACACTTCCTCTGTTTAAAGGAAGCCTTGAACTAAAGTTATTGGAAACTGAGTGAATATCCTGGTTTATTTTGATATTTCAACTGACTTTCAAAAAGCACGCTACGCCTGAACAATTTTCATTGTAGTAATGAAGGACAAAGTTGAAAAAACAGACTCAGTTTTTAAAAAGCCCGTTCATTCAGTAAACTATAAATGAGAGGCTTTATGTTCTCAATTTTCACAGTAGAAATGTGTCACTAAGTTTATTATGCAATATTCAGGGCGGCATCTACTAATGTCTTCTTTATTTTAATACACGGAGAGGTACTTGTACCATCTACTTTGGCTGCTTTAGGCATCTAATTTGGATTGAGTCAGAATACCTAAAATTAGTGCTACCTACATATAAAAGAGCAGAAGTAAGTGTTTCCAGATGGACCCAAATTAAATGCATAAAGACAGAATCCATAAATATTCCCTCCAGTGTGACTTCTACTTTACCTAGTATTTATTTGCTACCTATTAATATGGTCAGAGAGAAGAAAAAAAAAATTTAAATGCTTCCCACATATATACCTACTCAATTATCGGGAAAAAAATTCTTACAATCAAGTATTGGCATTTTTTAATGCCTTCTGTTGACATTTCCCTTACAGATCTATCTCAACGCTAAACAGATTCTGACAATGGCATTTTATGAGAGAAATAAATTGCACTTTTGTAATTCTTTCACTTCCAGTATATTTCCTCATAAGCTAACTAAATTAGCAGAGTACTTAAAACATCAGTTTAAACAAGGTCTTTGCCTTAAAAAATACAAACCAAACGCCACCTTTTACATAGGCTTTTCTTTTTCAATAACTTCAAAATAGAATAATCTGTACCCTTCAGGTTGCTCTGAGGCACATCAGTAGCACCATTTACATGACATGTATCACATGAAATTATAGAAACGATGCTCCACTTGGCATCTGCCACAATTTTAGCTTAAAACAAAGTGCAGCTTCTCCCACATAGCATCCTGATTAAACAAATTAACTATGGCGCTGACTGCAAATGTACACACTAGAGTGTAAAAAATGAACAGATACAATGGCCAAGTCTGTATTTAATTTTAATTAAATTTCATTCTGTAGCTCAATTAATCCACAACTCCAAATGTCAGCAGGACTTAGGCAAATGGAATGACATCTGCTGCACTGCACACTGACTATAAAACCTTCACTGCATGCTAGAGCTCTGGAAATGTACCAGGAAAAAAAAATAATGAAATGTTCTTATTAAATACATATCAATGTATAGAAGTCTAATTTCAACAGAATATAGGAAAGATACTTGAAAGAAAAGTTTATTTCACAACTCTGGCTAATGACACTGTCTATTGAGAATGGTACATTGATAATGGTTTATTGACAATGGAATTGTGTCATTTTAAAACGATCTACTAAGAGAGATCTCGTAGCATACTGTGTGACTAAGGGAAATCATATCATAAACATTCCACATTATTATTATTATAACTATGTATCTGCATAGAAGCATTATCCAGAAGCTTCTGCTCATGGTTGAGAGCTGTAGGAAGACATTATTTCTGTCACAGAGAAACTGATGCACACTTTTAACGGCATTAAGGTATTTCAATGGTAATCTGACATCTAAATATGTTTACAGTGCCAGCCACATGACAGGTGGATTAGAAGAGGAGTTGAGGAATCTGAGGAAGTGAAAGAGACGACACTAACAGGGAAAATAAGTTCACAGACTTTCTGAGTCACATCACCATACTGATACCCGTGTTACTCTTTCATTTCTTTTTATCGCTCTTTCTTATTCCAAAAGAATGGCCCCATCTTAACCATCCTTCGTGATCGACTTTTATTATAAATGACAGACAAAGCAGGTACGGATGAGGGAGCTGGGGACAAGGCCTGCACATCTGAGATTAGGGAGAGATTTCTGCAATAATGGTTGTGAGGTAAACAACCGGTTTTTAATAAAACATTACTACCCAATTCAGTGGACCTTATTTAAAATACACAACCAAGGCAAAACCCAAAAATGAAGGGAAAAGCCGGTATGCATTTCACAGTACTAAGATGTCTCAATTTTCCAAATACAGTCTATAGCTTCATTCAAAAAATATAAAATTATGCTGAACCGCATAACGGATGCTCTGTTGTGGTTCTGCAAATACTCGAGTCAGTCAGATACTGTGTTTACAAGACAGAGACTGCCATTTATTTTTTAATTTAATGATCTCTATCATTGTTTCTTCCCCCTATTGATAACCAAGTCACTGAACATGCTAAAAGTGAAATAGAAGCTTCCACAGTTTTCCTTAAAAAAAAATCATTACAAGCAGTTCTAGCACTGTTAACTGTGCAGCTCTTGCATATTTTGGATGGTTGTAAAATTATCAACTGAAGCAAGGAATATACAAAATCATGTACTGAAAATTGAACTTTATTCTTGAAACACCTATTTTTGTTCAGGTGAGTAGATTACATGACTTTAATCAAATTAATAATAATCTTATTATCTATAATAAGAATAAAAATAAAAAATGAATATACAGACAGTTTCCAGGACTAAATTCCTATCAAAGAATCCAATTATTTCTATTCCTTTTTTTCCCCACAAATTTTGAGTTTATCCTATGCCACATACATTCAAGAGATACATTTAAATTTTAATCATTGCACTAAACAAATCTAAATATGATTATACTAAATTATGTTTACAATTATATAATTAACTAAAGTACTCTCTAAAGTTCCTTAGTTCATTTTTAATTTCCTTTAACATTGCTTTCCCAAAGACTGCTCTCATGTTTAAAAAAAACATTTCCCCAAAATATGAACCTGCTTTAGAGGCAGCTGTATCTGTTGATATCGTTCAACTTTTCAACAACAAATTTAGGATTGCCGTCTAACAGAACGGCTTTAGAATGGCCTAACATTTTCAAACAATGGCTTCACAGTATTCTATGTATATATTAACAATAAAAGATTGTATATTTATGACTATATGCAAGGGCAATATCCCCAAACATTGTAAAGAAATATCTTAGAAATAAATTATTAATATATACTTAAACACAAACAATATATTCTTAAAACTTTGAATCTATGTAAAGTATTTAACTACAAGTATTTTTATCCTTACGGTTATATAAAGACATAATTATCACTTCACAGTTTCTTCCATGGTATTCAAAAGACATGAAATCCAACGCTATTGATGTCAATGGCAAAACAGCTACTCAAGTCAATGATGTTAAGATTTGACCCCAGACCTCCTAAGTTTAACTTTCAGATCTGCATCAGCGTAATTCGACTGTCTGTAAATCTACCCCCTCACCTCCACTGACAACACAACAGACAATAGTGCTTTGACTATTGAACTAATCATGCTGGGATTTTTTAGAAGGAAAATTACATAATTTCATGTAGCCTAGCATAGGGCACACATCTGAGCCTGAGAAAAGTACCAGCTTTTCGGTAGAGCATGGCAGAAGAGTCCAAGAAAGGATCTCACTGACACTGATTTGCCAAGTGAAGATACACACTTTGTTACGTGATTGATCATTCTGTAATTTTCTTTCCACTATGGCTTTCTTGTCATGCTCCAGTCAATTTAATCCTTAGTATTAAATCTTTTCTAAATCCCTTTTTAATTTTCTAGAGTATTGTTTTCCCCTCTTTCTCTTCTCAGGGCTTTCTTTTACTCTTTTGACTTCTTCCTTCTAATAATACCTAAAACCATCTCTTTTCAAAGTTCTACTTCAGAATTGACTTAGTCACTTTGGAAGCTTTTTGTTAGTGCTCTCAAAAAATCATTCCATTGTTAGGAATTCAAGAAAAATTTCACCTGTAAATTTAGAAGATGTGAAATTTTCTAGAGGTCCTACTCATAATTCAGAATTAGGAAAGCTTACTGAAATCAAAAGAAAACAATATAACCAATAATCAAAAGAAAACAAGATAACAATAATAAAAATACCTATCTTCCACTTTCTTCCCAAGGAAGTCCGGGTGCTGACTGCTCGTTTCCCTGAATGATCACCTTAGTGTCACTGCACGCTTGCATCCAACTGGGATCCAACCCCTCCCACCGTTTATATATCTAATTATGTCTATTCTTATCTAAACACTGCCTTCTATAAAAATATAACACTCAGGAATGCTGATTTTATGGTACGCTTCAGTACCTTTCTCAAACTGAAAATCAATATTCACGCAAAACATAGCTGCATTACTGGAACAGCAGGTAAGATAGTCGACAAAATACTTTCATTTTTACCTTGTGTCACCACACTGCACTATACATAAATAAACATGTTCAGTTATTCAGCCTCCTCTATGACAGTCAACAAGATTGCTGATTAGTACCACGCACCAAGTATGAGCTTCAGATCTGTGCCTAGTTGTTCTCTTACCTCGATACAAAAATTGCAAGCTATCAGAGTGACAGAAAAACCTGGATGGTCTCCATCCACGTTGCTCCAGCCATCAGCAGTCACGAAGGAAGAACCTATTAAAGGCTACAAGAACTGCAGTGTCTATTCAAGCAAATACTCCCAGAGCTTCTACTTCAGATATCCAAAAAGCTGCTCCACCGCATCCCCTGCTGTTGGCGTCACTGTAAAATTTCAGGTAATGAGGTAAGGGGCACACTTGGGTTCTTTATATGCCAAGATGAGCAAAATTAATTTTAATGCTGAAAAGATGGGAGTACTGGTGCAGACGGCCACTAAACACTTCCAGCTGCTCTACAGTACTGGAATCTGGAAGGGGAATCCCATTATAAACACAAGTACAGCATCGTCCCTTATATTCCGTTAGTGCAAAAGGGGCATGGGCTGCGGGATAAAGAGGGGTACAGGAAAATTAAAATATAAATGAAAGCAAGATATTTCTCTGTGATAGCTGCAACAAATATAATTGCTCAGGGGGAAAAACAAAAGTTAAAAATTATTTCTGGAAAGCAGTGTGGAAGAAGTTGATCATCATCATCATCACGATATACTGTGCTATCAAGGACAATCTCCAAAAGAGTTTTCTGTTTTTACAGTATAGTTCTACTTCCTAGTTCATAGCTAATCAGAGAAGATTTAATTTGTGAACAAATACTAATGCTTAATTGTTCTTTTTTTTTATTCATTGACTGATACGTGGAGCTCACTTAAAACTAGACAATGAAAACTTTTGAATTAAATGTATTCCTATTCTTGGTCTTTTGTCAGCTTGCGGTTTTTTTTCAATGACAGAAGAGAAAGAGATCACAGATCTGGGTGCTTATTTTTATTTGTAAATATTCTGCCTTTATGCTTTATATTCTGATTTTACTTTTTCAACAGCAAAAAGTTCTCTAACGTTACTTGGAATGCAAAATGTTTTATTTTCACACTTTGTAACAGACATTTCTGGGAGAGCTGCAGCTTGCTATTATTTGTATATGTACCACATCATCATTTTTATTGATAGGATGGACAATTTTGCTTCTAGCTCCTAGAATTCAGTAATGATTTCAAAACTGTTGCATTCATATAAAAACTTCAGAAAGACTGTACATATACTAATGAATTCAAACTTTAAAAATTAAAATAATGAAAATGCAAATATATTTTCAGAAATTTGCTGCTACCAAGTTTTATAATGTTGGAAGGTAATTATTAAAAGAAAGGTCTTATAAAATACCAGACTTCTCTAAATTATTTCATGTAAAAAACAACTGATCTGTAAAAACAAAATTAAAACAAACATATTTCTCAATTATTAATACTGACATTGGTGGGCTGGTTAAAAGTCACCGCATCTAGAATCTAAAAAGTACATACTAAAAAGCTGTGATATGTCTCGTCCAATTTCACCATTATTAGTAGCAATATTAATAATACAATTGTAGCATCTAAAATTTAGTAGGAAGGATACAAGTCTTTACAGAGTACGTAAAAAAACAGGTATAAATTTCAAGACATGAAAGTAATCTAAAGAACATTTACAAGCACAGTTCATTTCTACACTTTCCTCTGGCTAAAATTTCACTCTTTTGGATTTTTATTGTTTCATTATTTTTTTTTCCTCCATAATTTAAGGAGGAGAGGAGTGGTTTTGATTTTGCTCTCTGAGTCACATTATAAATCAACGAGCTGTGCGTATTTCTAGCCAGACAATAGCACTACTACTAATCTGCCTGCCACTGACTGTCAAACTTCTGCCACTCTCAGTGTGAAACTCACGAGGAATATCACAAGCTGATGGGCAGACTGATAAAATGAACACCTA
This sequence comes from Strix aluco, assembly GCF_031877795.1. Taxonomy (NCBI): domain Eukaryota; kingdom Metazoa; phylum Chordata; class Aves; order Strigiformes; family Strigidae; genus Strix; species Strix aluco. The sequence continues at coordinate 1,730,849 of NC_133971.1, read as the reverse complement.
ATTTTCAGTTTCAAACTCGCCACGTAGCCGCCGTTATGCATTTTCTCAAACAGACATTTACACTAAATGCTCATGTTTAAAAAAAATTACACTATTACAATGCACTATGTGAAAACTGAACTAAGCTATTCATAATCGGTCAAAAATATGTAACTCTCATTTTGACTCCACAAGTCATCAACTCTTAATGCAGGATACTGCCTTTTTACTGTGAGACCTCTAAAAGGCAAAAAAAAGCAGAAGGGAAAAAGAATAAAGTTATATTTTACTATCTGTTTGCTTCTCTTCATAGGAACTGAACCCAGACAAACACTTGTCCAAATCACTCTGAACTGCATAATAGTTTTCACGAAGATGACAGCTCCAGTTTGATTAGCGAAAGCCTCACAGTCTGCCCAGCAACTCAGTCAGCTTTGTTTTGGAGCTGTCAAATTTGTGAAGTTCTGTTCTGGATCTCAAGCCCTAGTGGGCCACAGCACGCCAAAATACTTCTAATTCTATAAGCCCATTTTCCTAAGATTGTGCACTCTGACTGCAAAACGCCAACCCCTTGGAAAACATGACGGCCACAGTGGGCACACAGGGGCATCTCCACCCAGAAGACTAAAACCACACCTATGAAATTTGCCAGATAAAAGGATGGGGTGGGAGGGAACCTGGGTGGAGACAGGATTCTTCACATCACACAGGATATGAGAAAAGCCCAAAGCAAAGCACACTGAGGCTTCAACCAGAAATCATTGACAGAATCCCAGAATCATCTAGGTTGGAAAGGACCTTGAAGATCATCTAGTCCAACTGTTAACCCAGCACTGACAGATCCCAACTCCACCAGATCCCTCAGCGCTGGGTCAACCCGACTCTTCAACCCCTCCAGGGATGGGGACTCCCCCCCTGCCCTGGGCAGCCCATTCCAACGCCCAACAACCCCTTCTGCAAAGAAATCCTTCCTAAGAGCCAGTCTGACCCTGCCCTGGTGCAGCTTGAGGCCATTCCCTCTTGGCCTGGCGCTGGTTCCTTGGCTCAAGAGACTCATCCCCCCTCTCTGCACCCTCCTTTCAGGGAGTTGGAGAGGGCCATGAGGTCTCCCCTCAGCCTCCTCTTCTCCAGACTAAACCCCCCCAGTTCCCTCAGCTGCTCCTCGTACGACATGTGCTCCAGACCCTGCACCAGCTCCAGACCCTTCACCAGACATAGCGGCAAAGATGGAGCAGGTTACCAGCAGGCATTTGGAATCGAGATTTCAATCAGAAGTCTCAAAACCATAAATAAATTTTCCATAAACATGATCAAATGTTATCAATGTTACATTACTTTTGAGTTTATTTGTGAACAGGTTTTCTTACTACTTTAATAGTTTTACTGATGTTATTTTCTTCCTCGCCTACTGGTAAACAGTAGGTTTGAAAAGTTTCTCAGCTCTGCAGACACAGAAGTTTATTGCTTGTTTTAAAGCCGAATTACATTCTTCATTGGCCCGATCTCCGTATCTTGCAGACTCTTTTCTCCACATCCAGAAATCATCTTGCTTTTTGATTTGCAAGAACAGTATCAGATTTAAGTGAATTTTCACAGTGGAATCATGTAAAGAGATACAGTTCAAAAGCAACACATTTGGTCTTCGGATAACAGATAACTTTTATGACAGCTGTCCTCCTTTAAATATATGTGTGTGTATATATGCGTGTATGCATACATATATAGTTTGAAGTCAGTAAAAAGCTATTCAAGAGTCATATACAATGACTTAAAATAGTAGTAAAATGAGAGTGTAAAGCTGCACTGTAAAAGAGTCAAAAGGATCATCAGTATGGCGGAAATTGAAACACCAGTAGTACACGGGGCAGAGTGAACTGATGCCAAGAAAAGGCTTTAAATCCTGGTTGCCTCTATGACTTCTATCAGTGTTTCTCAGCTTTCATTTCTGTTTCACTTTGAGCCTCCTGCTCTGTTTTTAAGCAAGATTCTTATCATTACATCTGCTTAATTTTATACCCTGGTTCTCCTACGTGTGCTGGAACAGAGTTACCTATTTGTACTTATGGTAGATCATGGAGAGTTTATCCCAGTATAGTGAAGATGTTAAATGTTTTTGTGCCATATGGTTTTATTCACAAGAAATCAACTTATTCATACCTAAGACAGTATAACAACGTTAATGGACACAGTATCTAGAGACTGCTAGGGGAAGTTAGTTGTACAGAGCCCAAACTGTGAAGAGAAGCATGAGGTGATTTAAAAAAAAAAAAAAAAACAAACGCAAAAGTAAGGAATAAAGAAAAGATAGTCTGCTCATACTAGAACTTTTTTGTGATATCACAGACTTTTAAAGTAAAATATTTCCTTTAAAATGTTAGAGTTATGGCCTATCAAAACAGCTGCCTTATTAAGGCCTCTAGTTCAACTGTAGGAACGCTTCTTTCTGTGAAGGAGGCAACGCAAAAGGATTTACACAACAACCCATTTTTTATGCACAGGTTCTGATGACAGAGAACTTCTTCCAAAACCTCTGTGACCCCAGTCCTCCTCCTATCAAAGCTATGCAGGCAGACCTGTCCCGGCCCCACGCAAAATCTGCTGGGTGAGGAGGACACCCTACGTGCAGGTATTGGTCAGTGTGACGGGCTAACAGATAAGAGTCCTCCCCAGTACAAAGGTTCATATACTGGACTATTAGACCTTTCTTTTCTGCTTCTTCTGAATAGCTGGTTTTTTAACATGAGACAAAAAGTGTTAATAACATTTACTTTAAGCTTGAAACTGTTGGCTAACTACACACAGGAAGCACAAGAGATTGTAAAATGCTCATTACTTCTACGTAACTACAGTGACCTAAGAAAGGAATGTTTTATACAGAACAAGTAGCTTGCATTACAGAAGCTCTCCCTTGTCCTTATCCACAGCTGTAACAATAAAAAATTATTCTGTCTCCAGAGGTGAATTGGCTGAATAATTTTTCTGACAAAACCAGATCCAAACAAAAGGTTGAGTACAATAAATTCAAATGAGTAAGTCTGTAATATGCTCCTTCAGTTGTGCTGGACATGCTACATGGCGTTCACACGCTCTTTTACATCAGAAAGCAAGACCTGCTGGAAGCCTTGTTAAGGCCTTATTAGAACTACCACAAATTCTTACTAAATAATCACTATTGATGGTCGATTATGTATCATACACTATCAATATGCCACATTCTTGCTGGGCAATGACTGAAAAATAAAAAACTTACCTTTGTTAACATTGTATTTTTTTACTACACTAGAAGCAAAATATACAAATACAGACTCCCTGAAGACATTTTTAGAGATATAACTGTTTGTGGCATTACAGATAAGGACATCATCAAAACAGATTCCCCTCAAAATTAACAAATAACTATAAAACTATAATCTCAGCTTATGAGGATGAACCTTGAATTCAAGAACAAAAATACACTAGAATCATAAAAATGATGTAAGGAAAAATTTGGTCTGTTATAATTGGATGCTCAATGTGACAAAGGATATCTCAACTGTAAATATGTAGGTTTTATTAAAATAATTTTAAATTATTTTCAAACCTTGTTTATATTATTAATAGTACCGTGAAATTAATACCATTAAACATCGTATTTCATAAAACACATTTAAATGTCTGAGGTATAAAGGTTATTACTCATTTATACCTTATTAGATGCTTCCCTTTCTTCCATAACACTGTTCATCTGGCTTACACTTCATGCTCAAGTCATGCAGATTGGAGCTGACTCTCAATTACACAAAGTCTTTCTCCAAAGATGACAGTCCAAATACAGTAGAGATAAAATACATCAAGGTTTAAAATAGGTCCGTTCAGCCCCACTGCCGCTTCATCATGAAATGATATAATTCACTGATGCCTCTGCCTAGCCTAACATATGTTCTATTCACAGCCTGCGTCACTCTTCATTTGTAATTATTTCCCTTTTTTCCCCCCCCTCTTGTAATACTTTGCTTGGTTGAAGACAAATACTGAAAGGAAAAAAGAGTATTATCATATGATGACCTGTTCCAGGGTGTTAAGTCCCTGTCAAGGTTTGATTTTAACATGGGGTATTGATGACAGTACATCAATTCAGGCATCATGTCCGGAATTAGACTATATTAATTATCACTTGAGTGCAGTATGCATGAAAGTGCTGTTTCATTGACTAAAAGGATTTGACTGAATAAAAATCCATTTCTCATCTGGTTGCTTATGGATAAAGACATTTTTTCTCTTTGCTGTGGATTGTTCTTTATTAAATATGATATTTATAAGATTGAATAGACTGTCTCATTCAACAACAGATATGAATATTTTTAAACAAAGAATATTAAATCCATTGCTTTGTTGACAACTGCTTAACAACATATCAAAGTTTACAGTTTAGACACTACATAGCAAAATACAAAAAGTATCTATAATGCATATATAATATGTATATGTATGTGATCAAAATATTATTTAAAACAACAAGGATTATGAAAAAATTAAATTTTATAATGACATGTAGGTGAAAAAAAAATCCTATGATTTCATCTCCACTTAGTAAGAGTGTATTTTAATGGTGAGAATTGTTTCTGATTTTTCATTTAATAAAAAACTGAAGTTCAAGATCACTGAAAAAACTGTCAGTGCAACCTAGTTACCCAGAAAAATTCTAATTTATAATCTTTACTACATAAACTATGAGCTAGCTGCAGAGTAAGTAGAAGATCTGAACTTTCAAGTGTAAATATCCACAGAGATAGGTAAACCATCATATGGTAATATAGTTACAGTCAAAAAATTACCTGTGTAATTTTTTTTAAAAAATTATCATTTTCAGTCATCATCCAGAAAAATGAGTTTCCATTCCTCACTTTATGCTAGGTGTTAGCTGCCTTGTATATTTGCATTGCTATAGCGAAGTGCCATAAAACATCACCACATTAAGGCCATTGCACAGATGTTGCTCACACTATCTAAACTTTCTTTAGTGCAGTAGAGATTCCTCCACCCTCTTTTTACCATCCAGGTGTGGGAGGTGATGTTGGGAGAAATAGAAGCTAGAAGAGTTGGACTTACTGGAGAGCCTTGTACTTAACTGCTAACACAAGTTGTTGATACATTAATTAGAATTATGAATATTTTTATTAGTTACATTTAATTAGTTATGCAACTTGTATCTACCTACCAATCTATAACTGTATTTAGAGTTTTCCTTAGAAACTCCAAACAGAAGAGAACCATATAATGCTGTTAATTTTTAAAACCCATGTTATACAATTAGAGATCTAAGGAAATGGAAAAAAATAATTCTTTGATTAGTAGTTATCAATAAAGTTTAGGTAGACCCTCCAATTAAGAGCATAATAAACATATTGAAATTAAGAAAGATACATTCCCAACATTTAAAATCTTGCTTAGTCACATTACTCAATTACAATCAGAGATCAGCTTTAGCTAGTTCTAAAGAATCATAAGTATTAAAAATTATAGCCCGAAAGGTACACTAGATTATATTTTATCTGATGTTTCAATGAGCAATGAGTTTCAGTAATGATAACTTTCACTAAAGGGATAAGCTAGAAGGTGATGCTGATCATTAAGAAGGCATCAGAAAAGGCATCACAAATCCCAAAGATCTTCCCATCAGCTAGGAGATAATATCTTGTATTGCCATAGCAGACAATACGGAGGTTTTTTTACTTGTAAATCAGGTAAATTTTATGGAGAATAATAAACTTCAAACAATGGACCCTGTGGGATCAACAGTCAGTGCTCTTCTGTGTTTGGTAGGAAGGGGGAATTGCCCCATTTTACACTCTTACCCTTTCTAACACTTGACTCCCTGTTCCAGCCCACAAAGAGCAGCACGCAGGAGCTCTTTGCTTGCTCTTCTCTAACGGGTTGTGATCAGTTCCTCTGATCCCACAATCCTTTCCCAGAAGCCTCTCGCTTCTCTCACACTTACTACCTTTGCCTGAAGAAGTCATTCTGCACTCCCTAAAGGACTGCCAGACTCTGGCCAAACCTGAGCTATGCTGAGCGTGGCTGGGTGTGATAACAGATGTAGCAAAAAAAAAAACCTTAAAAAATTACCGGAGGTAAAAATTCAAATCTTGGGTTTCTTCCAGAAGAAAGCAAAAAAATAAAACGTGTAAATGTGCAGGGCAATGTTTTCATAACTTCTGAATACCTGAAAGACAAAAAAGTCAAGATTGCTTTCCCCTGTAGAGGAGCATGGCATGACAAAGTGGCAGATTAATATGATTACACTTGCTCTGCTTTCTCTGTTGCATGCTCCCCGGTGAAAAATTCATTGCTTCTAGCTGATGGGCCTAGAGTAGCAGAGGTGAAATTAAATAGTCCGCTCCCTTTTTCTCCTACACCTCTTATTTGATTTGCACACACACCAAATCCTTTGACTCCAATGCCTTACAGTTCTTGCGTATTAAAAGCCAACCGCTTGATCCTCGCTGTAGAATGGGATCTGCAGAAAAGTATGATGTGAATGAACGGCACCATTCATTCACGTCGAAAGAGCCAGAGAGTTTACTGTACAAATCTGAGGCTGTCTGACAACAGAACGCTGCATAGGTTATGCAAAATCAGGGAGGCTACAACTTGGGAATGAATGAACGGGTGACTCACCACACCTACACCCTTCGGCGAGGTGCTTCAGATATCTTAGGAACAGCCTCAGTAAAACGTCGTTATGCCAATGGTTAAACTCCACCAAACCCTAGGAAACTACGGAGATTATTTTAATACTTTAAAATGTTATTATGGGCATTATTTTAAAATACTTTTCCTGATTAAATACCAACTGCAATCTGCTACCTCAGAGAAACTGCCAATAGAGCTCCATGCTTATTTGGATGAGTCAGTGATCAAATTAAATCACATTATCTTTGATCTTTTGGTTACGGTGATGTAATCAAGAAACTTTTGATCTGGGAGTAACATCTTTTAGCTCGCAGCTGTCTTCTATGAATATTTGCTACATATCCATCTTTATATGTATAATATAGTCATTGCTTCCTGATGAGAAGTAACACGTTTTCATATCTTCCGTGAAGTAAACAGGGCATGACATTCAACCAACAGCTCTACAGAGGCTGAAGGAAGAAGACAATATGGTTTGGGGTGAGAAACGAAAGTAAACACGCATCCAAGAGAAAACGTATTCTGACTGCTTCAAAATCTCCAAACCCTGCACTGTTACAGTTGTAAAAACACTGGACAAAAAAGGGATGAAACCAGGAACAAACAAGACAGCTCACAGCTCGTTCCCACAGCACCCTGCACTAGAAATTAATCTGAACCTCAGATCTAAATCCACCAGAACTTCGGGGGCACATACAAGATCGTGCACTTGAGATGTTAATCATCCAGATTTTATTAAATATACTAATATTGGTATTACATACAATATACAAAACTAAAGAGCTGTTCACCAGATATATAATGAAAGGGAAAATGTGCCACCAGTCTGCAGCATAGATCATAGGCCACTCCTATTAACAAGGAAAAGTGAAGCTGAGACACTCCACATAATTAAATTTTCTCCTGACTTGTTCTCCTTCATCTCAAAGGTACTGCCACTTACCTTCCAACATTTTGCACTACAGGTGAACATCTGAAATCAGCGAATCTGTAAGTGTGTAGAAGAGCTTGTGGGAGAGTCAACACAGAAAGATTTAAGACATTGATTACCCCACTGAAACAAAAACCACTGGCACATATGTGGGTCTTTTGTCCACAGTGTACTACACATTTTATTTTGTAAGATACACAAATGCTATGTTTTCATGGAATTCAGCTTCATGGCAAGTTTCCTCTGTCATGCTAAAATTACAGTTATTTAAAGTTGCTGATTTCTGTAGAGGCTGTTGGAACTTTTTATCAAGATAGTCTCATCCATCCCAAAATATTTCTGCATGGTGCAGGCAGATTAATAATAACAGTTTGCAGACACCTGTTCCTCTGACATTTCTGACTTGATTGGTACAGTCTAACAATATAAAACCTGAAGAACAATTAAGCGATCTAAAATCTACTCCATAAGGCGTTAGGACACTATTCATTTCTTTACTGGCTAATGACAGAAGATAGGGCTGATTCTTAAAACAAGAAGATTGACGGGTAGCACTGTGGGTAGAAAAATAATATTATTTCTGGACTGGACATACTTAAATCTGTACTGAACAGGCAACATCACAAGTCGTAACAGAAACCCAAATAAGTATGAAGCCTACATTAGGAATGTTTTGAATTCCAAAACATAATCTGAGGTTTTACGAAAAGTTTGGGTTAACCATTTTGCAATCCAAACCCAAAATATTTGGCCTGTTTTAACTTTCTGTCATAAAATTGTTTGCAAGTTGATACTATTACTCTAATTTTTCCCTAAGCAGTTCTAACAAAAACGCATTATTTTACTTCTTCCCTACTAAAACCTTCAAATTTTATTCAATTAAAATGAAAAAATGAAATAAAAATGGTTGAATCCATGACGATTCTTCAATAGTTATGAAGAGCAGAACAGAAATTGGGCTGGCTTTCAGGAACTTATGGCGCACCTTTGCATGGTTAGGGGGGCTTACAAACCTGGGAAACAACTCTGACCTCACACTGAAGTAACCAAGGTGAAATTGCTGCTGCAAGATCAGGTTGAGACATCAGATATTTTTATCTAAACTGTTCCTATGGAGGTTTCAAAAAAAAAAAAAAAAAAGCAGAAGCATTTCCAGTACCTTCTATACAATCAAATCACATGCACCTGTAGCCATGGGAGTTCTATATTCACTCAGAACACCAGTACTAAGGACCGGTCTGGTTTTTCAAACAAATAGAACTTCTCAAGACGTTTATTCATCTACATTCTTATTTCCTTGCGTGGCATCTTATGACTTTATAAACTACTGACTCAAAGCAAGCAAACAAACTCTAGATCAAATGCTGATTGTAGAGACAAAGATTCAGGACATTACAACCCAGTCACTCTTTTAAACAGATTATTCTTATACTAAAATAGTGGCCAAAGATTATCCTCCTCCATGACAAGAAAATCAATTAGTGATTCTGGCTTGACCACAAATCCCCGATTCCAATACATTCTTTTGCTTGCCAGAGATAAACAGCATATAGAAACTAAGGAGCAAGAACCTACTGAATAAGATAACTCTTGCAAACTTCCTCAACTATCACCGTTAACCACTTTGTACATATTTTGTGGCATTTCATAAGCAGGAGAAAACATGGCAAATTTGTGCACAAACAGCAGAACATGGAAGCAAGGATGCAGTCATTATCTCAAAGGCTGTGTTGAAGCTTCATTATAGGGAAAGATTAATTTTTATCAGCCTCCACTGCATCTGGCAAGGTCTATATCGAGGAGTTATTCCTAATATGTTTTTTTATCAACTATGACAAGCTTCAGCTTGCACTAGAGTCACACATCCACCATTATATGAAACTATTATTCTCTTCTAAATAGAACAGTAAGAGTATCGAGGAAGAATTCTCAAGAATTCTCAAGATTTTTTTTTCTGTGATCTAACATTTTCACAGTTCCTTAAACTCACTCTTCAGGTAGTATTGCGCAACAAAAGGGTTTTGGCCCGGTATTTGTCAATCTCACTAGCATCTTTCTGCTTTACATCTGAGTAAGTGTACTCACTACTGACTGGAATAGTCAACCTACTAGTTCAGGAAAAAAGCTTCTCTTTCTCTTTCAAAAATGAAGCAATGCCAGAATGAAAGTCTGGCAAAAATGCACTGAGATTATACTAATTCATGTTACCTGTTGCTCACCATTAACCCTCCCTTTCTCAGATAAACTCCTGGAAAGCTTACTGAAAAGCGAGAAGTGGATGCAATGAATAATTTTATAGGCTCAGTACAGATGGGACAGGCTATGGAGCTGTCAGTGGCACTGTTGTGCAATTTTCTCTACAGGTGGATAGGGGCTGACATTCATTTTAATCTTGGGATGTCTCCACAGCATTAATGCTATTGCCATAATTCATAATACTATTGACTATAAATAATGGCTATCCCTCTTAAGAGAGATGCATGAATTCCCAGTCAACTTACTAAAATGGAGTAAATCATTCCTCAACATGCCTCCCTCTATTACCAGACAATATACTATGTCCCACAAGTTTCTGTTTCTTTTCATTTTTGCATGCACCCATTGAATGATCTGGAAGAAATATCACAGAACGAAGGACCAGCAGTATATTGATGATGCTACAGTGCTACCTATCCATCACCACCTACAGCTATATCAATATCACCTACCAGCCAGTCAATGGATGAAATCAGATCAGAAATAAAGGGAGAGCGAGCTGCGTGAAGGGGAATGAGGAGCATGACAGATGAGCAGAGAAAAAGCATTTCAAAGGATTCACAATGAATGTACAGTTTCCTTTGCTTTAAGAGAGACATACATAATATTGGTCAATTCAATTCATAGATTAGAAGTACTCTTGGATTTTTCCCTGACACTAAGTTTCATCCGTTACTAATGCCTTCAATTTCTTGTTGCTAGGAAACTTCTTCCAATCCTGGTGGACGATCGTAAGATCATAGGAAAATTCAGGTTGGAAGGGACTTTAGGAGGTCTTTAGTCCAACCTCCTGCTCAAAGCAGGGTCAGCCATGAGGTCAGACCAGGCTTATCCAAAAATGGCTGCATGAGTGATGTCCTAGCCTCATTACGTCTACTTTTGGCCGGGCTATACGCAATAATTGGACACAAAATTTTCATTCTAAAAACTGGCTAGGATAGTACATTTCTCCTTAACAAGATGTGCATTCTTAGCATTAGGGTTCTTAGCTGGTGTATTCTTAACTCTGAACATCTCCACTTGCCACTGTGGCTTCCCCTAGAGTTCAAGTGATGTTCAAAGTCTGTTCAAATATTAAAAAGATGTCAGCAGCTTACCGAAAAGACTGACTAAAGCTAGACAGTAGTCCTCTGACCTAAAGAAACTCTCACAAAAGGGAAAAAAAGCTTTCTTGGGGTTAGCCTGAGACTGCGAAATGCCTTCCCACAGAAGCTACAGATCATCAGAAATCCCGTCACTCCAAGTATAAATTTCACTTCTGTGATACTGTATTGTTATAATTAATATGTATACTTACATATATTTCTATATGTAACATCTATATGTATCTATATTAATTGGTACGTATATCTTGCTCCATAAATTTACAGAGCCTACTATGTTTTCAAACAAAAAACCCCAATAACATCATAAATATTTAGGCATTCCACTGAACATACATTTCCCTTTGTAAAAGAACGAGAGAAGAAACACACATTACCGTCATACACTGATACAGTACTAAAATGTTCTGCTTTGGGTTTCAAAACCATGATCTTCAGTGTGTGTGTGTATATATATATACATATAAATATATATATATATAACTTGACTCACATTTACTTCTAGATGAAAGCCCACATTTATTAGGAAACAAAGATTTCATAACTTCAACTTAGAAAAACCTTGGCAGAAATGAGAATTTCCAAAGAGAACCATCAGATAATGAGGATATTTAGAAACAGCATAATTGGAACAGAAATGCACTCTAAAATATTAGCTTTGCCCTACACTGGAGTCACTCAGAGAGAGAAAAAACTGTTTCTACGAAGACCTAAAATATGTAACTTTGTATCCTAAAAATGTACTGCCTCAACTTTTTTTCTTTACATATTTTGGTTTTGCAGTCATGATGTTCTGGATGAGTAAAATATTGTGAAAAATTAAGGAAATCCTCAAGAGCCGACAAAGCATGTACTGTGAAATTTAGAGCCAGATTAACCTAAATGTTACCTGTATAACTGGTTCTATTCACATATTGAATAAAACTAGCAGTATTTTGATAATAAAACTTCAGTATTTTGATAAATTTGATGTAATAAGCTGGCATGATTGACAATGACAATATATTTTTATTCATACTTAATTTCTTCATATTTTTATGGGTCCATAATAATGATAGACTCTTACAAAAATAACCATGTAGGTTGCCACACAGACTGTGTAATAATTAAATGCACTTCCATCAGTATTACACATTTTTGTTACCTTCTCCTTATGAGATTCTTCATTCAGCTCAAATTTGCTTATTTCAACATCTGCAGTTTTTTACTAGTTTGTCTTGTCTTAAACTCATTGACTAGCTCCATTCTGTTGTAAGGGAGTTATTGTCTGCTTACATCCACATTTTTACTTCTAATTATGACAACTAATCACTGAGGAAAATATAATTTAAATTGTGGATTATAAAGACTGGAAATAACTCAAATATTGGCTAAGGATTTTTCATCTTAGTATGAAGGGTGAACTCAGAATAGCTAAAAATGGATTTGATGTCATCCATGGATTTTTAATGTGCTATGCATCATAAAATGACAAGTACCATAAGAAACACATAACACATCCCTTTAAGTTTTCATTTCTCCTCATTATCGTAAAACCCAGAACTGATACTGATCTATGAGATTCTGATTATTTCTTGCCGTGATGCAATAAGTCCTATTTATAAAAAAACAGTAAGTATCTCCAAAGCTTTCTTAAGATGAGAGATCATATTGTCATGGAATATGAAGATTCTGTATGCTGTCTTTCCATTTTTTCTAGAAATCTACAACAACCAAACTCTGTATTTTCCAATACTATGGGTACATTATAGATTCTTCCAGTTGTTTGATTTTTACTAACTGTGTATATCTGTTGTCTCTTCTGAGTGAGAATACAGATTGACTGTATGTCTTGAATACAGTTTATTTAGCTGTGCTACTTTTCACAGATTTCATTTTGGTTTTAGGTATGACTCACTGATCTCAATGCATATGCAGTTTTAAGGAAATTACAAATTTAAAATTTTACTACTGTTTTATTTCAATTCACACATTGAGATATCCCCTTTCTACAGATCTTATGTAATCTCACCTTCAGAATGAATTCTTTTGTGGGGTTTTTTGTTTGTCGGTTCAAGTCAAGGAAAAAAAAAAAAATCATTCTCAATAGTCTAGGACTCTTCCGAAGAAGCAGTTTGAACTGTGAATACTTTTGCTGGGCCACTACTTCATTTTGGCAAGGAAACGGACTGGACTGCTTTAATTGGCAGCTGGAAAGCCTGACTCGCTCATGTTGGCGTGCTGCCAGAATATTAAAAAAAAAAGTCCTTGTTTGGGGAACTGGTGGGAAGGAGTGCATTCCTGTTTCTCAGTCAATGACAAATTCTCCTCCCATCTTCCACCTCTTCATTATCTGTTCAGTTGAAGCTACTGGAAAGGCAGCTTTTACTAATTGATGATGATAATATTACATAACATTTACAGGCCTCTTTCAGCATTCTGACTTTATTGTTCATCCCAACAGAATAAATTCACGGTAAAATTTTACCTTGTTAGTGCAACCACGTTTACAGTAGCACATCAGCTACAAATCAGGACCAATTTTATCCTTAAAAGAAATTCATATTTTACTGAAGACTAACTGTGAGTTATGGTGAGTTAGCAGAAAGCCCCCCAAAAAAAGGACATTTCTCTTTTACTGCCTACATGCTGACAGCTACAGGTTATGGTATTAGAAGCCTTAAATAAAGTCATTTTATTGTATGCTTGAGGTCCCTGGTACAGCTTCAGGTTTCTTCCACCTCTAGCTCCTGGATAACTCTATTGAGAGGGGCTGGTCACACATTTTTCCTGAGTTACTTCAGAGATTCTGTCCAGCAGTGAAGGTTTTCCCTCCTCGATGCTGGTGGCTCCAGGATTCCAGGTATGGACGTGGGACTTTCAGCTCATTTCTCAAGAAGGGTTCAGATTTGATACCAATACAGAAGCCAGAGTTTAGTGCTGCTACCCATAACTATCAACATTAATTAAGTGGTAAAACACTACCTGAATTTGGTAAAGAAAAGCACTTTGATGAGAAAACACAATTCAAACTTTCAAATATTTTTTTCAGAAACTACAATAAATAGGATGATATATCAGAAATTTAATTTTGAAAAATGATGTAAGTAATACAGTTTGAAATACATAGGAGAGGGCAATGGGTATCAGGGAGACCTTTACTGTTATAATAATCACCCAATGTACGAGGAAATAATCCTTTAGGTTCTGCAATCCTATGTAGATTTTTAGGCAGAGTGGTTTAAAGTAATGGCTTCAACTGTTGCAGATAAAGAGCAAATCAACACTTTGGGTCTGCTTCGATCCTTTGGCCTGTTTTTCTCTGTGTGGCCTTCCCAGTGAAGGTGACTAGTAAGACCCCATCGAGGATTCACCCAGCGTTATGGAAGAGAAAAGAACTGGGATATTCAGCCCCTACACATCCCTTCACACAGACTCTATTGCAAAGTGAAAGCATCATGTGGAGCAGCATGAAAAGTCTGGATGACAGGTGTTGAGTGATTAAATATCTCCAGCTGGAAAGTCCACAGGATCCTGAGCTAACATGTGCTAGGAAAGACAAATGACTGCCTTTATTGTAGATTAATTTATAAGACATGCTTTGTTTACACTAGAAGTTCTTTGTGGGCAAGTATTTTTTCAAATTTGGATTGCAGTCTAGAGAATACTAACTGGTGGTACTGGTAGAATGATAGTTTTCTGCTCTTGCTGAAAAGCAAGAGAAAACTCCGTTTATGGGTTTGGATGTGAGAAAGGAGCAGGGAATATTTTGTTCTTGGCTAGTCCTCTCAGAGACTCAGCAAAAGTCTGTAGAGACTATAACCTGCTCTCTTTGAGACTTAAAAACCCTGGAGAGGAATGGTGCTACACAGCACTCAGCAGCATCACAGGCATAGCTGCTAAATTGCTAGGGTAGGAAAGAGCAGCTAATTCTTTGAGTGTATCCAACCAAGGCTTATGTTTTGGGGGAATGCAAGGCAACTGTGTCCCTACTTCCTAACAAAGAAATCAAAACTTAGATGATTTTGTTTAAAAATCACAAGATTGTCCAGTAAAGTATATTTTTCAAAATATTAGCAATGCATTCGCAATGTATCTTTTATTATGACAAACATTTTTCCCTGAAAAATTTAAGTACAAAAATACGAAACTTGGGGAGCCTCAGATCGCCCCCTGAAAACAGTCAATGACTCCTGGTCATGAGCACAAGCCAGTCAGCTTCAAAACCTGGGTCATAACCTTGCACCTCACAATGACTAAACCACAGATAAGTTTATTAGAAAATCTATCACAGCTTCCTCTGAAGTCCCTGGAAGGAGATACTGCTAGAGACAAGACGCTGGTACCAAGCACAGGAGTTCTGGTTCAGCAGAGCAGCTCCTGCGTGGTACAGCCAGGCAGGTGTTCCCACGTTGTACTACACCCTCTCAGCTAACAGGTTGCACAGTCAGACCGTGGAGGAACCTGACTCTGTCTTAGCCTGAATCTGCGTGTCTCGCTCTCTAAAGCGAGAACACTTGCCACACAGCACCAAAGTTTTACAGGGCTTTGCCAATTAGTATTCGCTGTATCTCCTCCGATGGAAGGTGCTACACAATGTTTTAGTAGCAAATATTTGTATTACATTTGTTAGAAATGAGCAAGCTGGTCTTTCCATGATTTTAGATTTTTCTGTGAGTGATAAACCCATCTCACATGACTGACAAAAAGAATATTTTGCTTTTTTTTTTTTTTTTTTTTTTTTTGTGAAGCTCTGGTAGAAGGTATGTTCTCAGTTAAAGACATTGTTTGGCTGCAACCTGGAAAACATGCCATTTGCGTCCTGATCTATCAGAAGGATTTCTGACATGGAAAAGACTGAAAATATAAGGACACTGATTTAATTTTAAACTTCTCCTTTGAGACTCCCATGGCTACAGTGGACGGGCTTTCTCAAGACCTTTCAGCTCTGTTCTTATGCTAATCAACAGCAAAACTTGCACTTTGCTCATCAACTGAATAAAACATTTAATTGTACCTATCTAAGGACATAACAGTTATTTTGATGGTAATTTAATACTTTGATACAGCTATGGGTGTGTCCTCATGGTAATTAGCAAAGTAATAACAATTTAGCTAGATGTCCTGGAACCAGCTTTAAACTAGCTTTCCTGGAGGGTGATAAAAGCAATTGCCAGTGGCAGAGGTTTCGACGCAGGCTACAGAATCCTTGTGGGACTTTAGATGAACACACACCTCAAAAAGTTTTTCCAAAGGTCTATAGCTATACTGCATACTGCTTAACCAATTAAAGAGTTAACACAATCCCAAACATATACTTGCTTTATTGCTTGAAGCTCAGCGTGCATATTAAAAGATACACAGGCTGCTTGCTTTTTTTTTTAGAAAAACACAAAAAAATTTGGAGTAGCAAGGGTGACCTCCAGTGTGCAATAAGTTTATGTCATTACATCGTATATCTAACAAAATACCTTCTCGGCCTACTATTAATTTTGATCATCCTACAAAACCAAGTATTTACTTTATTTCTCGTGCACAACACAGAAATTCAAAACATTGCCTTCTGCTTTGAACTGTGATTTTCAGATAGCATTTTGAGCTTCTCTGTATTATAGTGAACACTATAAAAAATAACTGGCTAAACAGAAAAATCAGAAAACTTGTTTCTTGCTCCTGTCCAAATGCAGATGATCAGAGACTGGATTTTTCTTCTAGAATAAGAGTAATTAAAGTTAATAAATGTATTACAGAAACCTCTGTATTTTTAAGAATACAAGAGCATTAGAGCTGAATAGTGCAACTACTGCGAACAAAATACCTCAGCTCACAGTTCAACTCACACGCATTTCATTGCAAACCTGTACAAATTTGAGAATATTCAGGAATTCAAAGAAGCCAAAACTATGATAAGAACTTATGCAAAGGATACGCATGTGTATCTTACTAAGATAACCATTTGATACAGTATCTAATAAACTCCACAAAAACCTATACTGAGTATCATCTATTCCAGAAAAAAGTAAAGCCCATGTTCCAAAATGTAAATTCACTATATTGATGAGTTGTGTCAGATGGATATCTTTGAATGAAACCTTAAGTCAATGGGCTGTCTTTAAATGAAAACCTAGCAGACATCATCCTAATGAATTCAAAACTATGAACATTATTTTCACATTCCTTTTTATTTCCATCATCAGTCCACAGCTTACCTTTTGATGATTAATTTTGAAATAGTTTTTCTAATAAACTAGGGAGCATTTTTTAGCTAACTGCAAGCACACAAAAGATCTAATTATGGGTGCCTAGTGGTGCTACTGTCTGTCAACGTAAGTGTCATTCAGGGTCTGTCAGTGTTCCCATTATACATCCCTACTTTCAGAGGGTTATAATGTGAATGTTAAAATTTGCTTCAGGCTGATTCCTGGCATATTGTGCAAGGTATCAGGCTGGAACTGTTGGTTTTTTGTTTTTTTTTTTTCCTTTTTAAATAATTTTTTTAAATTATCAAGTTTAGACACTTTAACCCATACCTACAGAAAAGGAAAGAGCTAGTGGGAGCATATGCTTTTCCAAATGACAGTAATATAAAAGCAGCTTATTGTTTTAGAAACTTGAATGCTGCATACTGATTATCCAAACGTGGAAGAAAGACCACCATTGCAGCATTTAAGTCAAATCATTTCATTTGCCTTCCTTATTCAACTAATCACACTATAGACAAAGAACCCAATTTCATGATTAAGGATAGAGGGAGTTGGCCTTATGGTTTCATTGATCAGCAGATTACGTATTTGTACATAGTCTTGGAAATACTCTACTCTCTAATTCTTCCTTTGGACTTCTTGCACGCTCTCATTAAAGTTTCTTTACACATCACCAGGAGTATGTAAATACTATATAGCATTATCCTGTAAACCTACGCTTTACGATGTTTATAAAGTGGATTACCATAAAGTCACAAACTTTGACTTTCTCTACACTAGAAAGCAGCGTGTCATAAACTCAGGACGTCAGTAATAGCACACAAACTGTCCCACACTAACATCAAATATGTACATTATCCGCAGTGCATACTAAATGCAAGATGTCTAGAGCAAGCAGCAAACTGGTCATGCAAAGAGCCAGTGCAGGTTGGCTGGTGCTCTGTGAAATCCTCCCTGAGTTTATTGCACATGAACTTGTAGAAAGACTTTTGATCTCAGTAAGAGTAAATGGAACGTTGATTCAGTACGTTGTATCAGGATTAGGAAAGATTTAAATGACAGCACATGAACAAACCTTTTTTTTCTTTCCAAGATGGACAGATCTATTAGCATTTTCAGTATGAAACTATAAATTCATAATTTTAATTTTCATTAAAAGTAATGCTTTTCTGAGCCGAATTAGAGCAAAAAGATATTAAAATAACTAAATATATCTCTAAAGGAGTATAGTTCTCTTGCATATATCTTATCATAATACCTATTTATAACAAGGACCATCATGTTTTTGAGGCAAGAAACCTGGTTTTTTTTCTTTCACAAAACTGGGATTTGAACTTGATGGAGGCCTCAGTGTTTCTGTATGTTCTTATAAGCAATAAAATGATCAACAAAATGCAAGTATCTGTATTTATATTTTGGTTTTGACACCTAAGTGTTATTTATTTGGTAACGAGGGTAGAGAATGCAAGAGAACACACTTTTCTAGTCTTTACAAGCTAGATACAGTTGTTTGGCCTACAGTTTCTTGAAGTGCTTGACACCACAAAAATGCTATAAACCAAATGCACAGGAAATAATATTCTATTATGAACTTAGATACTGGTTGCTTTATTTTCATTTTACCCGTTTCTTTAGTTTAATAGTGGACATACATCTACATACGTTCACAACATGAAACAAAAAAGCCCTGAATTCAGTATGTCACGGGTCTTGGCTAAAGTCAAGGCCTGGTTCAATTCATTATGAGTTATCTTAGAGTAATAGTTATAAGATTAGAGAGTTTTAATTTAATAGCAAACTGCAAATTTATTTCTGTATTATAATTACCACATGCAAAAATAAAAGAAAATCAAAGGGTTCTCAAAAACATAGCTGTAGTACTAGAAAAAGATGTCCTAGCAACAAGTTTACACTATCGCATTAAATTTAATCGTATTATGTATCATGTGCACCAGTACAAAAATACCTGTAGCAATTTTTGTGAATCCATTTTTCAGAGGAGAAACGTCTCTTGATTTTTTCTGAAGTTAGTTTATGTCTAACCATCGACTTTAACGCAGCGTTTTAGCAATTTGCAGGTTTTTTTTAAGCGAAGGCCTTCCCCCCGCCCTCTCTCTCTGTATCAGGAGACCATTTTAATTCACTCACCAAGAAATTCTCAAAGGGGCTGGTATATGTGGTAACATAGGAGCCAATATCGCAGCTATCAGTTTTCATACAGCCTGGCTGGACCTTTACATTACCGCTGCCCCACATTTATTGTTCTTTCATTGCAGCTGTCAGCATCGCCTGACAGCGTATTATGGCGTACACGGCTACGAAGTCAGTATCAATCAGGCCATGATCATGCAGATAAAAGTAGCAGACTATTGATAATAGGCCTTAAATCAGATCATCATGGCTTAAGTATAAGATTCTTAAAAGCTAGTAGCCTTGCGGGACTTCCCGCTGACTTCCATCTGCTATAAAACAAACTAACTTAGGTAACACCTACAAACTTTATAGGACTGTGTAAATAACAACGCTAAAAATAAGTAACAAAGCCCTACCAGTTCTGCAAGTCAAGGTGAGAATTAGCAGAGATTTTCACTAACTGCCTTCTAAGTTATGTACGGCAGAAAAAGTACACAATACCTGCCATTACACTAATGCTCTTTTTTCCCCCCACTGGTAACAGCAGTTTTGTTGTGCTTTGAAACTCTCTCACTTCAAAAGCACTTCAACTTGATATGGCCATTTAACAAGAAAAACGGGAGAATGCGTATAGTTTAGCGGCATTCTTCACCAAACTGAAAGCACCATGTTAAAAACAAAAGGATCTAATTTGTCCTAGACATAAATAATAAAACAAAACAAGAGTCGCATGCAAATTTAGTAACATAAAATTTTAGGTGATAAACAGAATGGAGCCTGGCTTCTTGTTTAGTATTCCTTAGTTATCACCATAATTGCTGCATGTCTGTCATCACTAGGAAAAGAAAAAAGTGTCTCTCTCAGCTGCTCCCCTGCTTGTTTTGTTCACTGTATTCTTGTAAAGTGGGAGAAAATAAGTGTCATTTAATGAATAGTGCTATTCTTTGTCTGACAGCTTCATATCTGTTAGGTGTAGGAGGCCTAGTACTTTCCTTTTCTGATAATGTTTTTGACAGTGTGCTAAATTCCTCCCCCAAAAGGCCGGCGTATATATTCTGCTAAAAGAGGCTTCATCTATCCTGAATGGATGCCCTCTTTTAACCCCCTTCAGCTTCTGTTCTTACATTAATTGAGCTGATCAGATTGAGCATATGAATTTGTCTTTGATGTATTCGTATGTTTAGTTGACGCTGCTCGCGCTCCCATTGGCAGCGGGCAGAGCTCTCAGACAAATAGGGCTGTTGCCATAGTAACAAGCGATAGCTAGGGATCTCTTGAAAAATATTTTTATTTCAAAATTCAAACTGGAAAATTCTCACTGGGTATGGTTCTCGGTTCTAAACGTGTCATATCTAATGATGAATGCAATTAGGAATCCCACCAGTGTTTTAAATAATAAATTAGGCTAATTTTCTAGGCCTGGCATGATGACATACAAATACTAAAAAGGAATCTCTCTTTTTTTATCCATGACAAAAGACTTATTAATGACTTTTGTTCTTAGGATTTCAAAATTAATTGAATGGTGGAATAGTGATATAGCTGCCTATGTGCTGAAGATGAGAAGCCTAGAGGTAAACTTTTTTTTTTTTAAGTACTTCAAGCTGCTCAGATATTTGGTTATTCCATGTAAAAGCAGGTGAAGAAATCATTCTACAAATGCTATAGCAGTTGGTAAATCTCAAAGGATGAAAAATGCCCATAGCCATTTTTAATTACTGAGCATGAAAAAAGGAGAGATGTTGAACATAAGTTTTGTAGGCCCTTACAATCTGAGAATGCCAGGATTTTAGCTCTTACTGAAATCTCATTTGAAATACAAGGAAACAATAAAAATACCTAACAGTTAAAAAAAAAAAAAAAAAGAGAAAGAAAGAAAGAAAAGAAAAAAAGAACGGCTTCTGATGATTAGGCTATGATGGTTTGTAATTAAAATACGTATTTTGTATCAATCTGTCTACTATTATTTTCCCTGGAAATTAGCTTCCTGACTTTGGCTTTTAAGATACTGCCTGTCAATGTGCAGTAATAGAGTTTCAGAGTTCTGCTTCAACATATAATTATACTACATTGAAATCCATTGATATTATCATCTTTTATGCTACTTCCAATTAGACTTGTTCCATCTTGAGGGGTCAATCCTTTATATCTCAGCATTCAGGAAAATTTAGCTAAATGTTAAAATTTGACAATTCCCTGAGAAATGAGGTTATGTTTTAAGTACTTCACTTGAAATCTACAGTATATCTGCAGTTGTCATAAGAGGAAGATAGTTTTAAGAAGTCTCAGGGTCATAGTCACACAGAACAAGTCACAATGTGGTGAAAAACTTAAAAAACCTTTTGCATTATATTAATTCTGTGAGTCTTAGTATGGATTTACATTCTCAAGATGCTGCTTATTGAGAGGAGAAAGCAAGCAAAAAAAGTACTTCCTATGTTTTCTGAATTGTCACTCTTCCCTCCTCTACTTATTTTACACGTAAGGAATTTTATACATTTTAAATGTGTACTACAGTTTCAAAGTAAATTTTTAACAATACTTCAAATGTTAAAAGAAAATAAAAAAACCCCAACAATTCAATAATACTTTGTCACCTGAGAGGAAATCATGGCCTAACTGAAATTTTGTCATTGTCTTCATTAGACTTATACTTTCAGTCTGGGAATGTCTCCTATTAAATCAAGGGAAAACAAGTCCCAGGCCACTGTGAAAGTCCATTTAAGAGCACAGCATTCTGCTTCACCAGTTTGTTGTCTTCTAATGATGAGACTACAAAATCAGGCTCTGGATTTGCTTCAGATAATGCATTTTCAGTTCTTAAGACAGATTCCCAACCTAGCTATTTTTCATTTCATTGCCTTAAAAAGAGACATAAATGACGTTATAAATCACTTTGTTTCAATTTAATAAAGTGGTGCTTGTTTTAGAAATTCCTAGCATTATACTTTTGATCATGGTCAATTTAATCTTTTTTACTTCTATACATAGAGATACCTAGTCTGTTGATAGTTCTGAATTTTAGATTCTGTATTTTCAATAAAATAGTGGTTGCTTTATCTCAGCAAAAAAATCTTTTGCACAACATCAGGCAGCGTGAGGCAACAGCTGACGTGGCTATCTTTCCAATCATCACTTATCTGAGGGAACCTAGTAGGACAACTAATTTCTGGTCAATGTAAACATTAATAACAGTTAACAACGTGGAAGAGAAAACGTAATTTATTTTATCTTCATTAGTAGCGTTCATCAAATTTCAGGGTATAGCCATCTGATTGGATAACGAACAGAGCCATCACTAGGCTGGAGGCAGCCTTGGTGTTGACCGGAGGGATGTGCAGACTTGTGTGTCACAGGACTGGGGCACACATCCCACCAGGTATCGCACAGCGGTCCGCATCCCCTCAAGCCTTGTTATAAACACACCATCACAGTCCTTCACCATCTAATTTTGAAATCAGGTAAATCTGTTTTGTCATGGTACAAAATCCAGCAGTAACATTATTAGCACATGAGAGTGGATCTGAAAAGGAACATGAAGTCGTAATTTATTTCATGAATATAGCACTGTATATGTATTTTGTAAGTCTGAATCACATACTCCTCCTTTACAAGAAAATGAATCTCTCAGTAGGGGAAGAAATACCTTACGGCAGTCAAAAGAACTGTTCAAAAATACATTATGCTAACTATTAACAGCAATAGTTCATTATACTCGAAAGGTATTTCAAATAGGGTGGAAAATTAGGGACTGATTCTGTATCAATGAAATCAATGTGCAACCTGAAAAAAAATATGTGGATGTTTAATTAAGTAATGTTATTAATAAACCAAAAGTATTTGTTTTAATTTAGCAGATACAAAAATATTTAAATCATAGTAAAAGTCAAAATAAAACCAGCATGTATACAACACAGGATTGGATGCTTTGAAAAAAAACCTAAGGCACTGGATAGATGGAAAAATTTAGATTTATAGATAGTAAAAGACTATAAGACATGTGGTGATGATTCTGTTTTCTGGACTTAATTTCTCTAATTTTGTATTGGTGTTTAGTTTTAAATCGGTTCCATCTTGAACTTTCCGTAACTATTAAAAATAGTAGAAGGTATTACTGTAATAGGAACTGTGAACTATTCATCGTGAAATACAACTACATAATTAAGATAAAAGCACTGCAATTTACTTCTTTGCAAAATGATTTTGTGAAGATTAGAATGTGTTTTAAAAGTTGCTATAACTTTTGCCTTAAGCACGACCTTGCACTAAGACTACACAGCCTATCCTGTTTTCAGAAAAATCATCTAATCCAAAAATTAATGGATTTAGTGAGACCGACTTTGGACAAGAGCTGGGGTGATGATCTTTTTACAATGGCATAAAAGATCTATTCAGTATTAAAATGAATCCCAGTCAATATTCAGTACTATAATCAAAACAAATGGAAAGAATTTAGCTTTACAAAGAGTAATCAGTGGAGAACTTAAATCCATAACTGAATTAATTTCACCTAAACAACCTTTCACAGTTCACAGAGTTAGGAAAGAAATTAAATGACACTGAGTGCAGATTGCTGACAACAGAGCCCTGTTTAAGGCCCTTTTAAACAGGACAGGTTTTAAAAAGTGAAAATAAAAGTTCACTGGGTAAGACAAGAGTATTGTGTAAGGCTGAAGTTATTCCAACCAGACACTACTGATGCATAGTGAAAATCAGTAAATTAATTAATGAATTATTTGATGTCATATTAAAAGGATTCTGGATTGCAATATTTATTAGAAGGCCACAGAACTACAGGAGATACCATCCTTAGACGATGAGCTTGTTAACTGCTAACCTGGGTAGAATGGCAGTGTGTTTTTCAGGACACATTTACATTGAGTTATAATGTTTCAAAACAGGAAAAAAGCCTCAGAAGTGCATTCCAAGTCTGCTTAACCCACATTTGAACTTGGATGTTGCTGCTCATTCCAAGAATAGTTAAAAGTATGCTGAAATGATGAAACAGAAGGGATGTACATCACAGAAAATTCTTGGAATTAAAAATATATTTCATTGTATGGTATTTTCAGTTCAGTGCAATTATACCTTCCTACAGCTTACCTAAAACTTACTTTACCTTTTCACCATAATCTTCCTAATTTTCTTAGGGTAAAAAATTGATGTAAGTCAGTCAGTTAGCTCCAAATATTTCTGTTAAACCCTGAAATAGGGTTGAGATCCCCAATTCAGCAACACATTTTTTCCATGTGATTAAATGCACTAAAGTTACATGCCTGAACTTTAATACAGAAAATATATTAACTTGGTATCAACGTAATTAAATACATGTTTTAGGTTAACCATCTGCTTAACAGCTTTTTGGAACCGTTGTCTTACTCAAGCCCTCAGCACAGGGGTAACTAAGTTTTTCCTTACTATTTCTTAAACTTTTATCCATGTTATTATGTGAATTCATATAAATTGCAATGTAACATTTTAAAATCTTAGTCTATAAATAGGTCAAGATCCACAGAATATTTTTAAAATACACTGTATAACAAATATATGTTTTTATCTTTACATCAAACATTTACTTCCTTGAAAGTATTTAAAGCCAATGGGAATTTTCATTCTGGTAGACTATGCAACAACCTCTGTAGTGTATAGGCACACTTTGCACTCCAGCTGTAGCAGTAAAATTACTGAAACTGTAATTCTCTTAATATTTAAATAATATATTAAAATTTAATTTTCAGCACCTGGAAGAATCTGTTTGTGTGCCAGCAAATGAGGTAGTTGGGCCTGGAGCTCCTATACATATGGGACTCAAAAACAACCTATCACAAATAATTACTAAGCTAGAGCAGCTGTACTCACCACACTAGTCATTTAAAAATCAGGTCAAAGTTGCCTCAATTCTTTTTCCATTTTCAAGGATTTCTGCAAATCAATTCTATAGTTTTCATCTTTTTGCTTCTCTTACATGTTAAAATTATTTTTATTGCTAATTATTATAAGGGAAATATCAGGTAGTTTTAGCTTTCCTGATATTCCAGACATTAAATAGATGTGGGTTTTATGAGAGATTGTAAAAACATGCGATATTTGTTTTCCAGTACATCTTTCAAAATTTTAATAGGACTACGAGCAAATACTGTGATATGAAAATGCATTTGCTAATATAGCACATACGTGCCGTAGTGGTACTACAGCACAATTCACCACACACACACAGAAACTCTGTACATGCATCTTTTTAAAAAACAAAATATGTCATCTGGCTCACAAAAAAAAGATGACTTGTATTGTAGGCTTTCATTTACTTTTATGTTGGCAGTTTTCCTGTGGAAAGTAAGTATTTCTTTTAAAAGCATTTTCCAAATTATGTGCTTTCAGACAGACTTTGTTTTCAACCGATTTCAAGAAGTTGCTTTCTAGCAACCACTACCAACTTTATGATCATTTGTGAAGAAAAGGCCTATATGCCACCTTTTTTTCTCGTACCTTTTCAGAGTTTATTTAGAATAATATAATCTGAGATCACATTTTTCACCACTTACACAGAATTTATGTTTGCACTGAATCTGAAAATTTTAAAAAGTTCAAAAAGATTCAGCTAGAAGTCTTTCTATTCATGATTTTTAAATATTCTAACCTGCATTCCTATACATAAAAATAGAAAGACCCATAATGAAAACCATATATTTTATAATGACATACATAGAAATAAAACACATTAAACTTCAGGGGGAGAGAACCAAGCATTTATACACTATTACCTTCAATCACTTGAATGCAAGTCATTCATACCACCACTATTGCTAACAAGGCATCCAATTTACTAAACAATGAATATTGAAATTACGTTTAAAAGGTACAAATGACTGTCCAAAGAATGACACTGAAAAATATTAAGTAACAGCTCTACCTCAAGATAAGCCTCACAATTAAAGAGTTTTAATGAAGAGAGCCTTCAAAGGCTAAATCAGGAGGCATTGATTAGATTGCCTCTAACTTTGTGTTTTGACACCTTCGTCTTTCATGGCATTATATTGTCTCTGTGCATCTTACAAAGGAAGCATTTTACTAAGCCCACACATGAACAGGAGACAGCAGTGCTTATAAAAGAGACTGTCAAGGGTGTGAGCCAAAATGGGTCTCATTTGGATTTCAAGTGAAGAAAACTCCTAATGCATTTCATTACAATGTATGTGAACCTCTGAAAAGAACGATGGATTGGGATTCTCATCCCTATTAATTTATTGAAATGGATTCAGTTTTTTTCTTGTATATCAAGAGGGACCATGTGTTTCAAGCAAGGTAACAATATTATAGTACCAAATAACCAAATATGCTATGATGCAGCATACCCTTCTGCGAGATAAAGAGGATGCAATTTTCTTGATAATTGGGATATGAGTTCAGAAATAAATCCTACAATAGCTTGGCAACAAATAAATATTCTTTGTTACTATCAGGTTTAAAGATACGATCGGGAAGCTATGCAACATAGGGATGGATTCAGTCTTTGTTACCACAGCAGGTTTTTGCCATTTGAAATCCTGTGCCCCCCCTCGCCACACTGTCATTCAAGTATTGACTTTTTATTTCATTGAGGAATTGCGTGTATGATGTAATTAGGATAACACCTATATAAGTCATATTTTATTAAAAGATAGCAGAACAGGATGGAGAAAAGTAAAAACATTTCGAAAAATTGTAATACATTCCAGATCAACTTAGCTCTAGAAAGATGCCATAGCTACCATATCACCAATTATCTTATTCATAGTAAAAAAGTTTATATAAATACTTGTCTTTTCTCCCCTTCAACTTTGGTAATAAAACCTATAATCTGTTATTCAAAAAACTGTAAATCCTGATTTAGCACAGAGAACAGGATACAAATTCCTTATCTATGCTAAATAATTTTACTAATATAACAGTATTAAAAATAAGACATATGTTCTCATTGTTTTTAACACCATTAACCTTTAGAAATGATTGATTGTGCTACACCAATAACATTCAGTGAGTTCAAAGCTCATCTATTTTTTATGGAAATCTTACAACCTGCTAGTTAAATTAAAGGTTAAATATACATAAAGTCTTAGAACAAAATACAAAGTATTCCATATGTATGTAGCTCATAAGTAGAGTACACAAACACACACATATATAAATCTATCTCCATTTAAAAAAACCATGACCAAAAAAAACCCCTCGATCATCACGCAAAGGCTTCAAAGCTAGAGTTAAAGAATTTGATATCTATGGAATATTACTCAACTATGTCTGTTAAGTTAGGAGCTGCCTGTTAAGAACTCTGCTGACATCACCATTAAAAAAAACAAATTTCATCGAAATCATAATCAGAGATAAAGATGTGCTTCCTTCCACACGTCAATTCTCAACAAGCATTTTACTTGAAGTCAGAGAAAGTCCAGGGCCTATTTAACTTGTTTAACAACAGTTACACAAATACATATATGCATAACTATATCACTAATTTATTTTTTTATGTATAACATGAGGAAGCAGAAATGTATGTTTAGCATACATGTATGCATTCGGTATAAATTCAACTAACATTTTGAACATCTTCAATGTTTGAATAAACATAATTTATATATTTATGTTGTGTGTTTATGTGGTGTATATACATATATCCGAGCAACAGAGAAATTAGCAAGAATCACACAAAACAAATTCAATTCCAATCTTAGCAATAAAGATTGCACATTTCCACGTACAACACAAACACATACGGACACACATTTATTTTATTTTTTAAGAATAATCATAATTGAATTAGAATGATGCATGTTCCATATTTTATCTTGACAGCTTCTGTATACTCAGGCAGAGCCCATTAAACGCAAGCGTACAGCAGGTTACTTGTTGAATAATGTATTTCAAGTACTTAAAATTACCAGGGATTTGACTAAGATCTGCACATGAATACATATTTTGGACTTAATTTTCTGCACTGGCATTTCTTCAGCTGAATATACTTTAAATTCTACAATGAACTCAGTTAATATTAGGCTTTTCCAGGACATAACAAAGGTAATAACACTATCTTTACAATATAAACTTTATGACATTATGAATAAAACTGACAAGTGTAAAATTTGATCCATAAACTAAGTGATATACTTATGTTAATTTACCTTTTAAAAGATATTATGTGTTGCTCAGTTTTTTTGACAGGGCTTCCATTCATACTGAAGACATGTTGAAAAACACTATATTTTCTCTCAATAAGGAAAATCACTTTATCCACTATCATTCTCATTCTGTCTCAATAAAAAATCAATCATCAAATACTTGTTTCCAAGTTCTACTTGTTAAACTGCCAATTTATGCATACTGTTCAACTCAGCTCAAATTCTTTCAAGACTACATGTTATTCTTTTTATTTTTTTTTATAGCATTCAACTTTTAAAAGAACAAGGAGAAAATAAAACTATATACATATTATAGTAATTTTACATTTAGAAGTTTGTGATCTGATGATGTTCAGAACCTTCATTTTTATAAGAAAAAAAAAACAACCCTAAATCTTTTATGTGGTTTTCAAAGTAATAAAGGTCTGATTGATCCCACTGACTAAGGCAATTGCATCGGTTGTCTAAATGGTAGTAACGTCAATGTCAGATATGTGGTTATCTTTTCATCTTGGCCTATTCTCAAATGTAAAAATCAAATGTTTGAAGGACATTTCACTGACCTGTTATGGCCTCTGCAACTCTCAAACACAATACTACTATTCCTCATATAAGTGCCACATTTTGGATAAAAAAACACTTCATCAACGATGCCTTTGCGACATCTGGCGGTCCTTATTATACATAAACTTCAGGTTTCCTTCTTTGTTGGGTGCTTTCAGTTGCTGTTGGGTACTTTTCATATATTATTTTTATTCCGTTTATTTATTTATTTGCAGACCTACCAGTATGTAAAACTTTAGTCCAAAAGGCTTTGATACCCCCTAGCGGGGGGACAAAAGCAATCTAGTCTGCAAAAACACAACGAGGTCTACCATGAATCCATATGGAGCAAAAGGTCACAAATCTTGAGATGCAGTGACATCATGACAATAAGACACTTTTGAGACAGAAGCTGGCTCATTTTGAATATAAAAAGGACGCTGATCAAATTCTCCCACGCATTTAAAACTATAGAGAAAAATAAGCATGCAAAGACCTCAATATAGATGCTTAACAGAGGAGAGTTAAAGCATACCTTTAGTTTTCACAATTATAAGATGCCACTGAGAACTTGACAAGTCTGCTTCAGAAGATATAAAAGCTTTATTTTTATGTTATTATCGGATGCTGAGAAAATGCCATTAAAGAAAAAAAAAAACCACTCGGTTCACAGGGTGCGCACTCCCTATAACAGCCCAGCTCTTTTAAAATTAATTCAGTTATACCAAAGCTTCTTCTACATGTTTCAGTCTTATTATTTATCATTTCAATAAACCATGAGAAAAGTATTTTAAGCAACAGAAAAATTATCTTCCTTTCTTCATCCCTCTTCCTGAGCTATTTCAATGCAGTAGGAAAAATTCATTCTAATTTCTTTATTACATTAACCACAGGAATATTTGACATCAACTTTGTGAAACCATGACTTTGCTAATTCTTAGCCCAGTGGGAGGAACTAGTATGTTGTTTAAACTCTATTTTTCACTTGTTCTAGCAATTAGCATTCCAAAACAATAGATGATACAATAACCAAAAGATTTAATGTATATTACTAAATGTCTTTAAAAAAAACAGTCAACAGAATATTTTCTTCAGATTAAAATAAAGCACTTCAGAATATATTCCTTAAATATAGAACATCACTTCTTTAAATTCTATTTCGCTGCCTCACATTAAATATTTGCTTAAATACTTTATTGTTCTGAAACTAGTAACACAGTGTGTTGTATGGACATAGGTTTGTCCTCATATGAGCAGACATGTAGCATGTGTTACTGACATTCAAGAATAGTTTCTAATAAATCATAACTGAATCAAATGGAAAAAAATAGTCTCTCAAAACTACTCCTGGGATTGACTAGATTTAATGGATAGTCTAATGGTATAGTTCACTGTTGTCTTATTTTACAGAACAAAAGAGTACTGCACCCTCAGAATACCTCGTAGGCCCCCTTAAAAGCTATCATTCAGCTTTTAATTAAAATTTCTATAGCCTGTATTTTCAGTGTACTTATATGTAGAAGATACAGACCACGTACTGTGGGGCACACAAACAGTTTTTTGCAGACCACAGATGCGCAACCACAGGACAAATAGATGGCCAACTGCTGCTAATTCCAAGTAGCCTCTTTCTCAAGCCCCAGAACTGCAAACAGGCAATCTAGTCTAACATGTTGAACTCCAGTTATTGTACTGAATTCACAGAGACAACTCATTAGATGAAGGATATGAATAAGCTATTTCAGGATTATGTTTTAGTATGGAATAAAAAGATTAATCACTCATTAATCCCCATGTAGGAAAATTCTGCATGTGACAGCAAAGATAGATTAAAATGAGAAAACTAAATCTGACAAAGTTAAGAAAACATGGTAGAAAATGTCATGAAAAGGCCATCTTGAAAAGAAAGAGTTCTCTCCTAATCACTGTAAATGAGACTGTTAACACGAAAAGAAGAAAAATACATTTAGGACTGGTAAGAGCTGTAGAGTCAGCAATGTAAAATTCAGGACTAATAAAAAACAGAACTGAAAAACAAAGCAGCCATCTCTCCATATTCCAACTTCTATACATATGCAGAGAAGAAAAAGGGAGACACTCCACCTCACTCCCTCCCCCAGTATAAAAGGTACTACAGATTCGCAACAGGATGGTTCATATTTTTGAGATGGAATGCTCACCTATAAACTACATAGAATAGACTGATTATGTTGAAAGCATGAACATACAGTAATAAATCTAACAAATTTCACAAATGGAAAACCACTCCAGTTAAAACTATATGGACAGACCTCTAGTCTACATGTATGTTTCTAGAGCTATTGTACCAAATCCAGGTTTACCAAGAAGGATACTGATCACCCAAATGAATGAGACCAAGAAGACAAAGTCAATGAGAACACTAGTTAGAATTATTTTAGGGTTTTTTTTAATATAAAATTGTCAAATAACGTAGTGGTAAGTAGTATGGAAATAAAATTTCAACACTGTCACGGATTATTTTGTGGAAGAACTGGTTGCACAGCAAATAAAAGGAAAAGTTAACGTAATCTAATTAAAAGCTGAAATTAAAGCAGCTGAGAACTAAGCAATGGGGACTGTAATATAATGCAATTCTATATTCTGCAGGAGGGAAAAAATACATCACTCTTAATTTCAGTAGATGATATGTATTAGGTACCATCAAAAGACTGAAGGTCGGAAGACCTTAAACTGAAAACCTAAAACCACAGCCATTTATCAAGGCCAGAGGGAACACACAGGAGTTTCTGAGAATTGTAAGAACAAAATAATTCTTAGAGGTACAGAGGGTAATAAGATTGATTTATTTTTAAATAAGAAATGTTCCGGGTTTTTTTTAAACAGGGCTGGAAAACTGCTTGCAAAAACAATTAAAATAAATTGATGGAAGAATTAAAAGAGCATATAAGGAACAGAGTTTCTGTGAAGGAAACACAATCCTTACTGATCTAAGTATCAATAAACAACAAATTGACAACATTTATACTTCTAAAAGCATTAGAGCAACTCCTTTATGTTGTTGTAAAATAAACTAAAGCATGGTCTTAAGACTTCAGAATCTGTTGATTTCCTACCAGAAATGTTTACCAATGATGAAGACACTCCGAAAACATCACGCAAACCTTGTTCTAGGTTTACTACCTTTCCTGGTGGAAAGGAACGGAGCAAAGTACCCTTTGCCAGCTGACTATCACTGAATCTTTATTGCTCAGAAAGTTATAGCCTGAAGCTGGTTAACTCAGATTGGTTAGTCTGATTTGGGCAGGATGTTGGAGAATCATCTCTGAGCCTAAACTGAATGTCATAGATCACCTTGACTGGTGACAATTTTGGGCTGAAGTTTAGTCAGACAGAGGTCAATGATCTCTTTATGACACACAGAGAACGAGTGTCCAGAGAACTGTTGCTGTATCTGTCACCTACATTCACTCCCTGAGACATCGTTAGGCTGTTTGCAGATACTGGCAACAGTGAATAGAACTGTTCTCTGTAAGTCTAATACATCCAATTTTGAGCGTGCGTTTAATGTCTGATAGTAATTGTAATTACTCCTTTTCCTGGAGAGGTCTCTCGTTTGGAATCCCATAAAATGCCATTCTGTTATTGCTAATGTTCAAGGCACACATGGAAATTTTTAGGAGGTTATTAGAAAGAGGAGAGATGGATATTTGCTGTTGGCACTGGCTATTTATATTTGGAAGACATATGATCATGTGTCTTGCTTGTCTTTGCTTGATATAGGTTGACTCTTCAACTAATGTTGAGTAGAGTTGGGGATGGTTCTGAAAAAATGAGCCTGGCCTTAGCCCGAGTCACATGTATGATTTATTCTGAATCAGGAGCTTCTGCTTGTTTCTCTGAGACCACATTCAGGGCTTGTGGACAGAGAGAGCTGGTGAACACGTTTTGGCTTGTGGCTATAAAATAAAATGACTAGAAAAATGACACTTGCAGCAAGCATCAATTCACTTAATGAACAGAGTATATGCTTATCAGATGTTCTGTGATCATCATGAAAAACCCTTGGTCTCCAGATGAGTTTAAGGTGCTGACTACGACCTAATGAAAGTAATAAATAACCTGTGCCTGGTCTACTCGAGAAGTACCTCTCCCTCTGTGAACTGCAGTTGCTTCAGTGCAGCAGATACATGCCAGAGAAGAATCTCTTTTCTCACAAAAAAAATTAAAAAAAAAAAAAGGAATTAAGGAACATCTGCCAGATTAGACTGATTTCTGTACATGGGGCAATCACAGATCTGATGACCAGCAAAGAGTCAACAAGGTACCAAAGATCTATAATACCATATTGTGTTATTGATGGGAAGTCAGATCCCTTTTGAAATGGTGGCTTATTTCTTTTGAAGCAGAATGCCTGTAAGGTCACTGTCACATATTTCTTCTCCAAATTCATGTATTTACTATTCAAATACCATTCTTTTTTATTGCTAAAATTCTGAAAATACCGTATCAAAATTTCTTACGCAACAACCATTTTTCCACTGAGCTATGCCAGAGAACACCCAATCGCCTATGCATTCACTTTGAGACTGGTAAGTATATTAAATCCCATTTCTATACCACAATCTGACAGTCACTCCATATGAGACAATAAATAATGCGATGTTGAAAATATGAGAAATGAAAGATAAATTTACTTTTTAGGATGAGATACTACTTAACATTTTTAAAGATTTCTTTTGTACTTGAAAGACAATAAGAAAGACTTTGATTTTCTATATACCATCTACAGAGGTTTAACTATATATCACATAAATGCTTTCAGTTTTTATCCAAATGCACTGTTAAATTACCCATGTAATTATCCCAAGAGAAATCATTATACTTTTTTATTGTTAATTTCATTAACACTTTAGTGGGAAGAGTTTGGTTGTATTTAAATTCAGCTGTCACAGTCTTTATTAGTACAATTAAAGGGATCATCTCTGTATTATTCTAGAGGGTGGTTTTCTTGCGGGGGTGTTTAATTACTGAGTTAAAGCAACAACAGAAAGTTAATGGGCAAAAATATAGGCAATAATCTATGGTCAAACTTGAAATGAAATACAATTCTCCCTGATCCCAATAGTAAAATCTGTTTTAAAATGCACTGCCATTAAAATGAAATTACAACAGTTCTTTCTAAAATGGGTGACATGACATGACAGCTGTATATACTTTAACAAGCCCTCCAATAACAAGCAGTAGCACTACACTGAGTAATCAGATAAAATCTGTTACAGATATATCTTAAAGACAGGTATATTCAAATATCTGCTTACAGAGCCTTGTAAAGGCAAAGCAGATATCACTTTTGATATACCACTATTATAATACCTTATTACTTCAATAAATGCAGCACCATTGCTTCCTCGCCTTTTGCGTGCATTACAGTGTTGCTGAGCCAGCAGGCATTATACTTATGTACAGTTCCATGGATTTAAATTGAGTAAGACCAAAATAACTTTGCAACTCACAGTGCAGGCATAAAAAACTGGAGAATATGGATTGCAAATTAAAATTAATTTCTAGATATGAAGTTCAAAACTAAGACAGATGTGCCAAAGAGGGAAACAAGATCAGACTACCTCTATAAAGAAATGCTTCATCCCAGATGAAGGTGGGACACTGCTCTCATCTGCTTCAGATTTTAAAGAAGAATTTTTATTACCTTGAGCATCCATATTTGGAAAAAGATTAGAATTAGGCAGACCAAGGAATTAGCAAATACAAAAATCCAAGCAAATTCATATTCGTTGCTCTTTGACAGAGTAAAATTAGTTTTTATCTACAGGGAGTATATCAATTTAAGGATAATCTGGGGGAAAAAAAATTAATGGGGAGGTATAAGACCTCTGACTAGATTCTCCTTCATTCCAGGGGATCCACAGAGTTTAAGGAAGAATGATGTGGAAAAATTGTATGGAGATTTCATTCTTTGGCTTTTTATTATGGGTTTTTCCCACCAGTGCAGGTGAAAATGCCAGTGCAGGTTGATTAAATAATAAAAACTTCTAAATCATTTCACTTAAAACATTTTATGACTTTCTGTCTACATTGCAGCACCACAGCATAACTGAGTCTTTGTTCTGGATAATTTTTGTACTAGAGGAAGGGACTGGAAAATCATGAAGAAAATGGCCATTCATTTATACGCAGAAAACCTCTGTATTAATTTTTATTGTTAAAGCTTTTGCACACATTTTATGTGTACAAAAATTTGTAATATTAAAACTATTTACATTTATGATTGCAATCAAAACTTAAATGAACTTGTTGCTGTATTAAAATTAGCAAAAGATGAAAATAGTAACAGGTTTTTCTTTTGTGTCCTAAACTGAAGAGTATTCCTTGGAAAACAAACAAATATTTTTGCTTAAAAAAAAAAAGTCAATAATCTCCAAAATAAGCCAGGGTTGTGTTTTTCAACTAAAATGGAAAGACAAAAGTTTGAGAATGTTTTTAGATGTGTCTAGTTTAACAGTTTCATGTGTTGGATGTGACTTTCACAGTCTGTTGGCAGTTTGCAGGAAAGCCATCACACCTGTGACTTGGTTGTTGATTAATGAGTCTTTCAATTCATCGCCACCATCTGAAGAAGGGCCGTGGCCTTTCTAAGCTCCACTGGTTTATTCGCCTTCAACTGTAGTCCTACCAAGGTATCTTCCATAAAGAAAATCACACCTGGTTAAGGCTAATGAAAACCTCAATATGTCATTTTCTAGACAAGTCAAAAAGCATGTAAAACTAGACAAAAGATGTATTCAAGCAACATGAATGCAGTTTTGTCATAACCTGTCAATCTAAAGACTAACATAAAAAAGCTTTCTTCAATGACATTTTCCAGTGTCAACTATTAGAATGACAATTCTGAATTCCCTCTTTGCTACATGATGCAAGATGCATAATGGTTTCCCAATCTTCACAAAGACTAAACTTTGTTGTTAGATCCCAGGAAGAAGTTTACAGGGGAAAAAAAACCCAACAAACAAACAGTTTTTCTGGGCCAGATTATCATTCAGCATCAGAAACCTCCAAATCACAGTGTCTATGCACATTTTAAACTGACTGCTCACGTCACAGCACCTATTAAGAGCACATGTCAAACTGCCCAACTCTGATGTGTCTTCAAAACTATATCATGGTTGTAAAACATCCAAGGCCACTTTTTTTTGACAACTGGGCCTGGGGAAGAGACAATAAGATCTCTGGGACTTGTCATCCTTTCTTGAGCAATTAGCTGTTGAATCAGGGTGAGCTGGGCAGGACAGAGTTCATCCAGGAAAGCCACGTGAGAAAGGCAATAACCTGTGGGAAAGCTGCAGATCTGGGGGAGAGCAGTTACAGCTACAAAGGTTTGTTAGGTGCACAGCAGCAGCCACCAGTCCTTACTACTTGCTTTGTGGTAGCAACAGCAAGTGTTTCAAGGTCAAGAGAAAGCATAAAGTTGTTTCCCCATCCCCTTTGGAGGAAAACTAATGGGCCTACCACTTCCTAAGAAGACTGCAAGGTAATTCAGACCAGCTGAACAATTAAGTGTAACTAAAGCTGAGCCACCTCCCCTCTGTCGCCACCTGGGACTGTGAACATCAACATTTCCCACAGATCAGCTACTATTTGGTAGTTTTGTATATTAAAATTTAGTCAAAAGAGCTAGGTTCTACTCTTGGCTTTGCTACAGACTAGTTTTGCAGTGTAGAAGAAACCTTAACGGTGACTTGCAGGACCAGATTTTCCATCTGTTTAACTTTGATATTAATACTTCCCCCTCTACCTTACAGGGGATTTGCATGTCTCAACTCATTACAGCTTGCAAAGAAATTGAGATCCCTGTATGGAAATTGAATTACTCTGCATTACTAGCACTTTTATGAAAATCCCTTATCTAAAAGAAGCAGAAGGGAGAAACAACGGGTTGGTGGGCAAAACAGACTTTTAGTTTGTTGGCTTGTGTCCTGTAGCCTCTTCCTTTGTAGGTGTAGCAGGAAAGCCTATAGATGAAATGAGTAGCTAAACCAGTGTGTACAGTTAGGGTAGTCAGCACTCTGCATGCATTAATACACATTTAGAGCTTTTGTGCCCACTTATGATCACTAATAATCTATTAAGAATGAAAACCTGGATCAGAAAGGCTCAGAAAGAAGAAGAAAAGACCAGATAAGAAGACAAACATGATTATCTCCACTTAAGAATCCTTAGAGAGCAACAGGATGTGAGACAGAGTTGAAAGAGAGGCAAATTATTTGCAGATGAAAGGAAGTATCTATTTTTAAGGAAAGTCAGCCAGGTCATGGGATGCCAATCACAAGGTTAATTAGACAGTGACATAAAATGGTGAAGTGTCACACTTCTAAATAATGATTTGTGGTTGCAGCATACAGAAATACCTAGTTATGAAGAAAAGATATATACTTTTAAAGAAACCAGTGAAATGTGAATCCCAACAATAAATGCATATATGCATTATCAACCCTAATACATTGCATTTACTTAGCATTTTTTTCCATCAAAACATATCAAAGGACATAAAAATGTGGACAAATGTTACCTAATTTTAAATGGGTAAACCAAGATACAGTGAGACATTATTAGAATGGGGTTTAGCTCACGGGCCTATGCTCTAGCCAATAAGCTGTGCTTAATACACTTTTGAATGCAAAACATGTATTGCAAATAATTTTTTTTTCTTTTTACTTTTTCTAGAGGCCAGGTTTCAGCAATGGAAATAGCATCAAATTAGAATGAATCCTTATTTAAGCAATTTTATAGTTACTTCAAAAAGAGCTGGTAAGTACATACTTCCATATCCTCTGTAGGCAAAGGCCTCATCATAAAGGACTTCCAGGTATTAAAAAGGAGCTCACGTTAACGAAGGTTAACTGGGATATGGCAGTCCATTCCTTTTTAGCATCTTTTGTTGGAGATTGCTGTTGGAGAATATTGTTTTATTCATAGGATTCATCAACATGTATGCAGGAGAGAGAGACTGCTAACAACCAGAAAAGTCGAAAGTGTACTGCATATGGGAAGTCTCACCTTTAGCCTCACTTACTGGTGAAATTCATGCTACAACTGTATACATAATAGTGGCTGGAGTGGCATTCAAACAGTATGTAACACAGAGTATTGTCTTCCCTCTTGCTTACCGATCTACATTCTGCCACCAATGCTTTAAAACTGCCAGGCAGGGAACTAAACCTACTTCTGACAGATCCTTTAAGGTCAGAGTACAGTTTCATTAGGTGTGTCAGAAGAGGATAAGCAGATGGAGGATAATCCTTATGTTGACGGATGTGACATATACCTTGTTATTGACCAACTCATTTATGGAAAAGGGTCCTTGCTTATCCAGAAATGTCAAAATCAGATTTTCCTCAAAATCCCAGTGGCTTTTTTTTTTTTTTGTACATCCAGCACTAGGGTCTGAACCTGACTCCGTGATCAACCAATAGATATGCAGTAGTGGATTAATACCTTTCACCTGCTTCAATTGATACAGGAACAACGGGACACTGTCCTTCATTGCCTCCCATGCGTTTTAGAAAGCCCGTTCTCACATGGATCATAAGGGCATCCATTATAATCTCACCAAGCAGGTGGTGATTACTGCAGTATTAATGGCATCCCAGTTCTTCACCAACACATCATTAATAGTTGACTTGCAGCCGTAACAACAATATGGATTTCCAGTACCCAGCAATTTGGATACAAAAGGTCTAGGAGCATGTGCAGTTTAGAAGAAGGACTGACTAACACATCCAAAAGTACACTAGACATAACACTGGCATCCTCTGCTATGCAGAGATGGTCTCTGTCTTGGCATCGTGCCAGTAACTGCTCTTCCACCATTTGTTTCTTCTATGAAGAAAATTGCTAGAGAACTTCCTACCTTTTCATACCCTGGGTATTTTCACTCATTCCTCAGACCCGGGGCTTTTGTAGAGTTGCATAAAAAAAAAATCTTTCACAGACAACAAAGCACATGCAGTTTGCTGACATTCTTTTCAATTTCAAAACTACATAATACATTTTTCCATGTGTTGATAAACTGGATTTTAAAGGAGCATTTTCTGGATATCTAGATAATCAACAACACAATGAATATAAACATTTTCTATAAATAGTTCACCATATGGCTACCATTCTCAGCAGATGGTGTCTGTGTATCCACTAGAATATACAAGAGCTATGCAGATTTTGCCCTGCAATCATTCAAAATTCTAAACAAGAATTTTTGACTTAATTTCAGTTTTATTAAGCTTAATCAAACACAAAACATATAATTTTATCACCTAACTCTAGTATGGGGAACAAATGCCACGACTACATTAACAAATTTATTTGCAAAAGGCAAGTAGACATTCCTCACCCTATACAGTCAAAAGGATTTAAAAAAAAAAAAGAGACACTGGATACGAGATCAGCTTCCACAGCATAAAGGGATCTTCTTAATCTTAGGGCAGCACCCTTCTGCCAAGGATAGTCTTTACCTTCCTAAAAAGCAGTTTCACTTGTGAACAGCCCAGTGTTTGTCGGACAGAATGCAGTCTGAACTATGCTAAGAAAAATTCTGGAGTCCAAAGAATGTGAGAGTTTGTGTATATTTTGCAGCAAATATTACTAGAAAGCCTACATGTTTTATCCAGTTTTAATAGAAAACAAACTTATTAATTTTTTATAGTTTCCTTAAAGCCAACATACAAACAATTCCAGGTTTTCTGCTCTGCTTTGAGAAGCTGCTGCTGCGCAGTTGAGAATATTTATCAAAGGAACACATGACTGGAAGTAAACCACTCGGTCTATCCTGCTTCAACTTTAAACTACTTAAGCTCCTGTCACTATGCAAACACTTTCTGGAAAACTCTTCTTGAGCTACACTAATTTACCTGTTGGAAATAATCTTCTGATTTCCAGTCTAGATGTTTTTCATGGCATTTCTTATTCACTTGAACAAACATTGGTTTTGACGTGTAATTTTTTTAACTTGGTACTATTTCTCACCTGATGCATTTATGGTAAACCAACATACTCCCCTCTCAGTTATTAAGTTGTTGTGCTTCCTACTCTTAAGATCTTGTACCTGACTGTCGTTGGCTTTGCCAGTCGTGAGCTCTTCTCTGTCTGTTCCTGTAGGTCCCAGAGTGCTCCTGCTCACACGCACACCCCCACGTCGTTCCAGCCAAACCCCTACTTATTGCCCTGCACTTGCACCACTGCTCTGTGAAACTTCCCTCAGCGCAGAGGAGAGAATCCCGGACACTCCTCCTCAGCACAGCAAATTACTGCGAGAGTGGAGAATCGCTACATATGTCACAAAAACATCTTGGTTGTTTATCATCATTATACTAAGTGGAACGTAGTTATTCTCTATAGTAATGTATCCAATGCACCTGAAAGTCCTGTAGAACTGCAGAAGGAAGGTCACATCTCAAACTCCAGCAAAATATTAATATAACTATGCACATGTTGCTGAGATACTTCTCTGAAAATAAATGATCAGTAAGTATTTATCTTACATGTCACTATAAAGGAGAGTACATAAATAAGAAGGGTAACGTATGGTACTGTGCTTTGGGTTTGTGCCTCAGCTGACAACACACCAGCTTTTTGTCTACTGCTGAGCAGTGCTTGCACAGCACCAAGGCATTTTCTTGTTCCCACTCTGCCCCCCAGCGACTGGGCTGGGGGTGGGCAAGAACTTGGGAGCGGACACAGCCAGGACGGCTGACCCCAACTGATCCAAGGGATATTCTGTGCCATGTAAATGTTGTGCTCAACAATAAAAGCTGGGGAAAGGAGGAGGAAGGGGGACGTTTGGGGTTTCGGCGTGACGTGACGTTGGCTACGTGTGACGGAGCCCTGCTTTCCAGGAAGGGGCTGGACATCTGCCTGCTGATGGGAAGTGCTGGATGAATTCCTTGTTTTGCTTTGCTTCACTTACTAAACTGACATTACGTCAACCCATAAGTTTTGTCATCTTCGCTCTCCCAGTTCTCCCCCCCATCCATTGTGGGGGGAGTGAGCGACCAGCTACATGGACACTAAGCCACTGACTGGGGTCAACTCACCCTAGTCACTAAATTATTTTCAAATGTGATAAGATGCATAGAGATAGTGGCCAGACAGTTAAAAAGAAAAAATCATAGTTGATACGATAAACTGCAGAAACAGTTTCAACATGCTGATTTAGCCAGACAATAACAGTTTTTCCTTTACAAGCTGGACAGTGATTAGAAGTTGAGATACATGTGAATTAAACAATAACTAAAAGCACATGGTCTTCTTGTCTTAATATATGTATTAGAGGTAAGGAACTCCCATTTGGTACTGAAATATCTAAGGATGTACAAGTGACTGCCAAGATTTGAAAAAACAGGGTGTATCTGTGTAAGCACGCAGGATATTTCTTAAAACTTGGTTAAATCAAGTACTATAAATTATCTGAATGTTAATGGGCTTATTATTAAAAGATATTGTTTCAAGTATAATTGAAAAGTTTGTTTTAACTTTTAT
The DNA here is from genome assembly GCF_031877795.1 of Strix aluco. Taxonomy (NCBI): domain Eukaryota; kingdom Metazoa; phylum Chordata; class Aves; order Strigiformes; family Strigidae; genus Strix; species Strix aluco. The sequence continues at coordinate 1,689,367 of NC_133971.1, read as the reverse complement.
TCTCACAGCTCAAGCTATATGTAAAAAAAAAAAAAAAAAAAGAATCAGAAGTAAAACTGTAAAGGAAAGGAATCCATCTATGTATCACTTTTCTTCCTGTAAGGAAAACTTCTTTACAGTTTCTAAAGGTATGAACTGTAAATAGGGATGAATATTAAGTTTTCTGTGTTACTGCTTACTGCTCAACTTTAATAAGCTTTTCCTGATAGCATTCTATATTTCATAACCTTAAAATAAAATAGTATCATTAACCACCCACATGTTTAATTTGCTAAATTTCCCAAACACTTTTGCTTTGAGGATCATCAGAATGCATGGATTAGATTCACATGCTCATGTGGAGCCAATGAGTAGTACACAACAGTTCATTCCCTTTTTAACCAGTCCTAAAAGCCTTTTACTTTCCCCTAACCACCAACCAATTAATTTGCCTACCACTTGCTGGCTCTGGGACAATGCTCCCATAACCCCCTCCCACCTAACTCAGTCATTAACTAGGTTAGGGGAGCATTTCCCTTGTAAATGAGTCCCCTAAGCATTTTTACTTTTTTTCCACTGAAGAGAGAGCAGAGCATACTTATTTTACTTCGTATGAAACAGACAGTATTTCTCTTTAAATATAAAAAAAGGAAATAGAACCCAGTATCACTGTGAACACGTAAAAATGTTTTTGCGTGCACATAAGTACCTGATGAGGGAAAGCTTTAGCCTGTGTTAAAGACAGGAATAATTAAAGTGTTATGGCACTCCACTTTATAAACTGATGGTTCCAACTCGAAAAGTACTGCCCTTAGTTTTGTTTAAATCATCTCAGGAGGCAAACAGTAGAAACAGAGCATGTCCATCATAAAGAGGACACGAAAATAATAACACACCCACTCCTCTTGAACCTTAACTCCTGAGCACAAGGCTGAGGTTGATGCAGTGTTAAGAAGGAGCATGAAGAATCACCTAAAGATAGGGCTCGCTCGAGTCACTGCAAAGCTTACTTGAGTAGCCAGGAGACCAGCTAGATTGGGCCTAGCCATCTGGAAAACATGACCAGACATACTTTAGCTGTGCTAAAAATTAAGTCACGTAAAGACAAGGTGTGTTGGAGATGCTGGTCGTTACGGCAGATATTGGATTAGCTACTCTACGAAATGATCACAATGGGTTTAAACGATCTGTTGGTCTGTAAAGTAGGGAAGAGTGGTTTAAATAATAAATCCATGAGCTAATCACTAATGGCTTGCATAATGTCACTTCTAGATGAGAATTTCCATATCATGTAGAAGGGCAATGAATGGAGACATTTGCAAATTAGGAAGGATGACAACAATTAGGGCCCTTATTAAACAACAAAAAAAAAAAGATGCAACAATAGGTGATATGACAAAGACATGAAATACAAAGAAGGACAAAGAAGGCATATACATGACTTGTTTCTAAACTCTATGAAGAGATGAAAATTAAAATGAAACATGTTTCAAGATATCAGAGAAGATGAAATGTTCACAGAAAACGTTCCCTCTGCAAATCACAGCAGTCCTCTGCTCCCTTTGGCTCACACTGATGACATCAACATGAAGGGAAGTTCAAGAACCAGCTTGATCCTGAGACTTTCTATTAGAATCTCTTTTAAAAGGGCAAACTACTTCATTTTTAATGAAGGACAAGTGTTAGCAATCAGCAGGAGAACTATCAAAGAAAAAAAAAACCTAGTACTGAATTGTCTCTGCAGTTTAACATAAAAATGACACTACTGGCACAGACCAAAAAGTCCATGAAGTCCCATATTCTGTGTGGTAGTGGGTAACAGAGAACATCAAGAAGAGAACTGAATGGCACAGTTTTGCTAGCATCATCTTTTGTGCAACTGCATTAAAATTTTGGAAAATAATAATTTGGGTGGGGAAAGAATTCATCATAGCAAAATTAAGAAAGAAGGCTAGAAATAGACTGTACAAATACTTTATATATGAAATGAAGGAAGAATTAAATGTTTAAGACTAACTGCCAACAATAAATTGAGAAAATAGCATAAAAACATCAAAACATTTTTGACATGCAAATTCACACACTTTTGAAATTGTCACTCTAGTTTCTAAAGAGAGAAACAGTTCAGTTTAAAAGATGAATGATATGACCATATTAGATATCATCAGGAGGATTCAGAATTAAGAAGGGAATGTTAAAGTTCTTATTAGTTTTCAACATATAAGTTTTACAGTTTTCGCAAGGATCTAAGTGGCAAATATTTTATAAAAAATACCCATTCTTTCCACCAACAATTTTCTGAATTTAATGAACTGCTATTTCTGAATTTAACAAGTATCGATTCTGCATTAAATATATCTGTTTATCAACTAAGCAGTTAAATTTTACAAGTAAAAAAAGCATTAAAATATTAAAATAAGTTCCATTAGCTAAAAATTATTAAGGAAATACTTTCTATTTCTAGCTACACTTGTCATGCCCCCAACTGAATTTAAGATTCATTGCAACTTGAGTAAACATCCCCTAAGTTCTGTGCTATCCAGCTGAAAACTCTCTGAGCAGTATAGGTTTGTAAAAGTTACTAATTTCTTTTTAAAGCACAATTTAAGGGCCATATCAACATATAGGCAGGTCTCAGACAGAAAGAACATATTAGGTTCCTCAAAATAGGAGTTTAAAGCCATCTTTGCATGGATCAAATACAATAGATAGTAAGTAGAGCCATCTTAAAATTGCATATTTAAAAATAAATGTATAATTTACTTTATAAATTTCACCAGTAAAATCCTTGTGTACTGGCTATTATAAAGTAAGAAAGACAACAAGAAAGTGCAATTATTTGCCAAAAATCCCATTACCTGTGTGCCAGCAGCACCCTGAAGGTCATCTGATTCAGTCCCAAATAACTTGGCAGCAAGCTTGACCAATCCCAGTTCCATTCAGTAATGGTTGACTGTTGATACATGGCAAGAAGCTATTGTTAGTTATTAATCAGTGTTAATATGATCAGTAAATTAAAGCTCCAGCTGTGATATACTAACCAAGAAGGAGGGGGGTCTAGAACAAGGACTTAGGCAGATGATATCAATCATGTCCACAGAAGAAGGTTCTTATTCCAATAAGACAGCAATTAATTTATAAATCCATTTGGGGATGTAGCCATTATTTATAAAAAGATAAATCAATTTTTTGAACCGTTATTCTTCCAACTGTTAATGGCATTCTGCCCAACCACTTTGTCTGAGAGCTTGACTCTTTGTTTGAAAAGCAAAATAATTGGCAACTTTTTATGTAATTTACATTTTCTGCTGTCAGCAAAAAGTTTGTAATGAAAAACTTGGTATAGCTGGAATTGAAGATGTAACCTGTTTCGTAATTAGAGTGATGCTTTACTTGTTTTGTAAGGCACTCCAGTCACCAGATGGTTATTATAAACAGCAGTAAGTCTAGACAATATGAACAAATATAACTCCATATTGCTTATTTAATAAATAAAAAGGATCTACAATAATGGTGGGCAGACAAAAGACCACATACCACATCCTTATGTTTGCAAAACAGTAACTCCTGTTGCATGATATTAATTTTCATTGTCAGTAATGGTCAAGTAGTAACTGCAATTCAACATTCTTGGGAGGAAATAACTCTAAAATTATTGTTGTAACAGTAAAATAGCACTGAGTAGTTTAAAAAAAAATTACGCAAGTCAAAACAATGGAAATAAACCTCAGTAAGAAGGGTATAGTTTATCTTGCAGTGCATCTTCTTCTTCTTACAGACAGCACTTAGCTCTTCTGCAAGAGCAGAATCAGTGCAATACCTCCCCTCTCCTCCATTGTTATTTTATTCCCTTCCTTCTTTTAATTTGATTTTCTCCTTAACCCTCATCTTTGGCACGCACTTAGAAGTAATCTAGAAAAACAAAGGTGAAATACAGAGTAAGAAAGAGAGACAAGGGTAGCTAAAGAAAGAATAATATAGTGTGAAAGTGGATGAAGAAATAACAGTGAATGTCTGATAAACAAGAAATAAGGGAAAAGGAGTCAACAGAGAACTATGGAAATAGAAGAACACGGCAGAAAACAGGCAACTGTTCTATACTCTACACTGAATTAAGGATAGATAAATAAATATGGAGGAAGTACTTGTAAAATCAAGATGGATAAAAAGGAGAAGCTAAAGAGCCAGTAGCAACAGTCATAAAAACAAAAAGGAAAATTTATAGGTATAACAGATAAAAATTTATTCCACCAGACTGATCAGTTCTGTGAAAAAATAAAGGATCAGTTTGAAAAAAAGGCATTTCAGGAATGGAAAATCATTTCTTTGTAGCGTTTTTCTTCTTTGATACTGTGAGGAGTCGCATAGCCTTGAGTTAATCTTATTAGACAATAGAGGAGCAGCAGCACTGGCAGAGATTGAGGTGTCAGGACAAATTGATAAAATCAAGAGCAACAAGTTACTAGGACCAGATGGTGATTATTCAAGATTTTTACAGGAATGTAAGAATTAAATGGCTGAATTGTTAACAGAAATGACACCTTCCTAGAATCATTTACTGAACTGGAAGGTTGAAAGGTAAGAAATTTACATATCATTAATCAAAAATGCTAGAGTTGATCTCAAAATACCTGTTCAGTGGCCTTTGTTTCAGGAGCAGTAAAATTTGTGGAAATTATGATTAAGTATCTTGCTAAATTCGACATGATAGGGACAAATTAGCAAAACTTCAGAAGAGAAAAGTCAATCACCCTAATGTACTGCAATTTTTAGATATACCAACCATCAATACATGGAATGTTTACTACAAATTATCTTTCAGAAAGCTTTTGAAATAATTTATTTTAAGAAAACCTCTACTGAGGAAGCTAAGATAATAACAATAGTTACATATTACATCATTATATATTATAATATATTATGTAGGATAGTGTAGCATTCTCTGCTTAAAGCTGACCCAGCTCTCTGGGCTCACAACTAGTATTGCCATGCCTATTCCAACTGGCCCTTCTGAGAGAAAAGTTTTAAAAAGCAATACTTAATTAACTCATTGACAAAGTATATTGTGAAACTAGTAGCTTCTGGGGACTTAGAATTTATAAAAGGACAAAACGTTAGTTGATGTATTAAAAACACATCAAGTTACAATAGATTTAAAGAAAATCAAGAAATTAATCATGGATTATAAACTCCTAAGCTTCATGTCAGTTTCCAACCAGTAAGAAATGAATTAAAGAAGAAATATAACCTTTGAGAAGAAACACTGTTCATTGCCAGTGCTCTGGCATCTTCTGCAGGCACTGGTACTAGTCTTCACAGGAAACCAGACACTGAGCTGTACTGACCATTATTTTATAAACAGACAGTCCCACACCACTTAATAAATGTGCAATTTTATGGTAAAGAGAATTATGCTATTTAATACTATTATTAAGCTCAAGAAATAAATCTGTCATTGTTAACAACAGGGTTGGCACACGGTACTTTAAGGTCCATGATCACTCTTTTTTTCTTTTAATTTTAAGATACTTCTCCATACTTAGGTAATAGACTTTATGTCAAAAGTTTACAAAATCCAAAGCAATTTAATATGAACTATCCCTTGTCATCTGTTGATTAATAGAGCAGTGCAAACCTGTCATGTAGCAGCAGAATTCTGCCCTGAGTTGTCACTACTTGAAGGTCTTATTCTACCGCACTATTAATGAATTGAGAATTGAGGCATGATAAACTATTTTCTGCATTTCAGATTGGAGAGATTACGTAGCCCCTTAAATTCTATCCATTTATGATATACATAAAGGGACTAGTGGAAGAAAAGAAAAAAGATACTTTTAAAGCACGTTCCTCTGGATTGAAAAGCCTTGTGAAATTGGTATTAATCTCCTTTTTCAGGATATTCACACCTTTATTGCAACATGACAATGATTAAGCATTCATTAAACATTAAGAAAAAAGAAAAACCCAAACAAGAAAAGCAAACCAGATATATTTTACAGCAACACAACTAGTAAAATAGTCCAAAATGCTCAAAACTGGGACAGGAGATTACACTATTTAAAAGCAGAGATGTACTGGAAAAGGACATGTTTCTACCACAAGTCTGTAAAGTGAATTTCATACCACTGCAATACCATTTCTTTTTAAGTATTTGAAACTGAGGGGTGGAATCAAAACCATAGATGATGGATCAGGAAGACTTGAGAAACAACGGTGTAAGATTTTTTAAGTGTCGAAGTGCTATCAGAAACATTTTGTGTAATAAATCAGTCATGTGGTGCTCTGGCAGAGGTTTAGGCAACTAGATCTATTTTCCTTAGCTGTTACATTATCAGGAAACTAATTTCTATAAGTAAATTATAACCCTTTACATATCACTAACATGCCTTAATGAAAAACAGAGAAATGGACGCTTTCTCTTGTTTTGTGTTTTTCCCCCTGCTTATTCTCACAGTTCTGTTAAACCTCTGTATTTTCAAACCATCCCCTACTTTGCTGTTCAACATTTCTGTGAAAGATTCATCAGGAAATTCTAAATGTGCACTTGGAGCTTTGCCATGACTTCTCAAAGAAGACTAGGCCTATGTACCATTACACAGGTGTAATAAATGTCATTGCTACTAATGGGCTTTCCTTCACTGTACTGAACTAACACAGAAAGTCTAAGTAAATGCAAATTACTCTTACATGCAATAATTCTGATAAAAGAAAAGGACAATAATGGCTTTTTGAACATCATGCTATTGTAGAGGGTGCCCTCATTAGATTCCTGAGTAATAATATTCCTTTGCACTTCATCAAATGTGAACGCATGTAATTAATTCCGTTTTCATAATTCCAGTCTCTGTCATTATCATGATCATAGTAAGACCGACAAGTAAAAATTATACTATAACCAAGGTTTCAGATTTTGACAAACCTGATTGAACACTTTTGCGCAAGATTGTCTGTACACCTGGAAAGGGTTGAAGACAGGCTGCTCTTCTCTGCCCTTCAGTGTCAAAGGCAGGCACTGACTGGAGGTAGCACCATCTTCAGAAGAATTCTCACAAGACAGCTGCTCTTTCAAATACTCCTTTTAGAAGGAAAAACAACCACAAAACAGTATTTGCCACCTAGCTTTCCAAGTGAAATTTTACCTAAATTTCAAGCCTAACTTTACAGCGTGCCTGACAGAAGTTCCTTTTATTAAAGGAGAGAATAAATAACCTCTTACAAAATAGAAACCTTTTTAAGAGTAACACGATGCTACAAGAACCTCCATGAACACTCATCCAACTGAAGCAAATCAGAATAATCTAAGCTCTTGTTTTGAAATTGTCATCAAATTATGTGTATCAGTTCTCATTAAATATACATAGTTAGGTATATGTGGAAGTGAAAACCAAATGCTTTCTATGAGCTGTTCTGATGTAAGATGGCTATTATACGATTTATTTTACATGATAAACTATAAATGAATATTTAAAGGTTTTTTTGGACAGCATTAAGTATTTACTACATGACAGTAAATTAATTGTTTGATGAACATGTTCAAATCAGTTGTTCAAACACAGCAAATAAATATTCTCCCACTCTTCAAAGCTATTTTTAATTGTTTAAGCATTCAAAGACTAGAAGGCATTTATGATTTACATGGCAATTTTAGAAACTATACTGTAACAGACGCATGATTATTTTGGCCACAATCTTTTCTGTTTTCACTTCTTAAACTACTGTGTAAATAAATCATCATTGCATGCCAATAAAGTGTTTTGATTAAATAGAACCATTTTACAAAGAGCTAGATAATGAAACACTTACAGATCTATTTGCGGGAAGGACTACTGTGATTAAACAGTTTATTGTTATTAAAATGAAGTCTATAATGATAGGATTGCCATAACATTGAGCAAGTACTCAAGGTGAGTCTTCATTAAGATGGGTGGATGCAAATGCTCCTCTTACTTTGCAGTACCACTGACATAATAAAAAATTTTCAGATGCAGGTGAGGGAACATGTAAGCTACCTGCCAAGGCATCCCGTGCTCCTCAGTGGGTCTTTCTAAAAGAATAATTTCATCATCGGTTTAAACTGATCCAACTGTGGTCTGGCCTGAAAGGCACAAGTTCCCTCCCAATCCACATAGACTGTAGCTGTTTCTCCCTTGTGTTGGCACTAGCATATGTTGTGAAATCAGCCAGAAAAAAGAAAGGTTTCAGCCAGATAAACAAGCCACATGATTTCTAATACTAGTACAAAGGGGGGCCTAGGAGCAGGAAAGCACAAGGGCAAGAGAAAGAGCAGGACACTCTCTCTCTCTGCTGGCTGCAGCCAACTGTCAGGACTGCCTAAGACAATCGTGAAATAATCTAAGTGTATTAAAAACAAAAAAAAAAAAGAAAAAAAAAAGGAGCTTTTTTGGCTTAAGACAACAGCGTAACCCAGCTGTGAAAACACACCCTAAGTCTCTTACCTATATTTTCTCAGCCTACAAAAATGTCTGGGGGTTTTTTCCCATTCATTCATGACTTCATGCCATAACAAAGATTTTAAAGTAGTGGTGAAGGGGGTTATTTAAAAGCTATTTATATACATTTACCATTTTTTCATAAACGTACTGCCTTCCATACACACATTTTCACAAAATCTGTAGACAGCTTTAAGGCAACGCAGCCCTCTGGGTGTCACAGAGCCAGCAGAAGCAGAATCTGTTGGTTTTTTTAGTAGAGATATTGGAAATCGCTGTCCATGCTTGCTAGGGTTTGAACATTTCGAGTGGTATACAGCTCACCTCCCAGTGCAGGCATTTTTCTGTCTCTGGAATATTGTGGATTTATGTTTTCACAAAGAGGCTTATTCAACAATGGTAACTGCATTACTTTAAGAACTCCTTTAGTACAGTACATATCATAGACCCTGAAAGGGTCATGTTTCATAAATGTGAAAATAGAAATGAAATCATGTTTGTAAACATGTGAAGCTACATCCTCACTATCATTGACTGGGCATGAAACCAAGTGAACAGAATATTACTGAGCCTGACAGCTCAGGAGAGTTGGGTTACCTTTGGTAGCCATTAGTCAAAAATACTTTTAAAAATTATTGTGCTTTTTGATAAATACACTAAGGACTGGAGGCTGTTTTGAGTTCTACAGTATCTATTATAAATCTTTATAACATCATAGCTCTATTTCCAAATATAGCTTCCAAGAATCTATATCCCTTTTCACCTGCTTTTCTAAGGAAAATTATTGAGAACAACAAGTTTCTGTCTCATCATTTTGTTCTCTATTCACACGCAATTATTAAGCGGTGTGGCATAAAGATCTCCAAACTAATTTTAAGAACATGATCCCTTGATAGTCCAAGTAGTCTCCAAACAAAAGGATGGACGTTTGAACAGAC